>NC_056728.1:1537818054-1537955554 GCF_019279795.1 Protopterus annectens | reverse complement strand
CCCTACTTTAGCAGTCCTGCTGATGTCACTCACCTTAGAAGTACCTTTGGGCAGCCTACAGCCCTACAAGCTCTGTGGTGTGTGCGACAATTGTCTAACACTATATTACAAATAAGTAGTTAGGTAGGGGTTTTAATCTCAGTCCTGGCAAATGTAAAAGTATATGTGTGTGTGTGTGTGTGTGTGTGTGTGTGTGTGTGTGTGTGTGTGTGTGTGTGTGTGTGTGTGTGTGTGTGTGTGTGTGTGTGTGTCTGTAAGTTAAAGATTGTGAGCCTGTTCACACCCAGTACACTTCCCATTGCCCTACTTTAGCAGTTCTGATGATGTAAGTCACCTTAGAAGAACCTTTGGGCAGCCCACAGCCCTATAAATGCTGTGACGAGTGCAATAATTACATAACACTGTAGTACAAGTAACTAGTTAGGCAGGGGTTCTAATCTCAGTACTGGCAAATATGTGTGTGAGTATATTTGTGTGTGTAAGTGTGTATATGTGTAGGTTAAAGTGTTTTGTGGCCCCTCTCACCCAGTACATTACCCATTCCCATAATTTACAATGGCTGGTGATGTTCCTCACCTTAGAAGTACCTTGGGATGCCCTTCACCCTAGAACCTCTGTGGCAAGTGTGATAAGTGCATAACACTGTGTTAGCAGTAACTAGACAGGTAGGGGTTCTAATCTCACTCCTGGCAAGTGTGTGGGTGTGTGTGTGTGATATCCATTGGGGGGTGGGTTTTCCAATTTTTGCTGTGATCCACCCAGTACACATCGCATTGTCCACTTTACAAGGCCCACTGTTGTCATCCATTGTAGAGGTAGCTGTAGACACTCTGAAGCCCTAGAAGCTCTGTGCCATATGCAATAACTATGTAACAGTATGGAATAAATAACAAGATAGGTGGCTCTTCTAATCCTTGGATACCATTCCCCACTTAGGAATCATAGACAAACACAGTCAGCTAGGCATCAACCTCTATATCACTAGGTGGCTTGAAAACTGACTCATAGATAGAACCCGTGGTGTGAAAGCAGCAAACTCCATGTCAGACTGCCGACCAGTCACGAGTGGAGCCCCTCAGGGTTTGGGCCTGTGTCCCCTTGTGTTCGGGATCTATGCCTCTGACGTCCAGCCCTACACAAAGGGACTCTGGCTGACAATGTTCATAGACAACTGCAAGATGGGCGCTATTATTACCTCCCCACACAATGTTGACATCATGCAGAAAGGCCTCACTGAGACCTACGACTGGTGTCAGAACCCTAGACGTTAGCTCAATGCCAGGAAATGTGCTGACATCCCCTTTGGGAACAACATGGTTCCCGTGAATCACCACATTGATGATAGTCCACTGAACACTGAAGTCATTGCAAGAGACCTGGTAACGCAGATTGACAGCGAGCTCTCTGTTGACCACCACAGTGCTACTGTGTTCAGAAAGTCCTTCTATGTGGCACATCTCCTTACTAAGGGTATTGCATCCAGGAAGTAAGAGGTCATTGTCTCCCTCTACTCTCCCATCATTAGGCCAGTCAACGAGTACAATGGCCTATTTGGCATGTACCTCACTAGACACCTGCAACAATTGGAGAGGCTGCAAAAGTACCTCACAAACAGGATCCTAGGCCTATATGGACAGACTCCAATGACTCCAACTATTCTCTGTCTCATATTGGCTACTTAGAGGTGATCTCTGCATGACTTACAAAGCCATGTCTAACCCAGCTCTGTCAGGAATGCTACATTCTAAAGAACCCAATCCGTCTACACCACATGCCTCAGACACCTCAACCCCATTTCCACAATCAACAGAACATGCTGGAGGGACAGGTTCATAACCCAGAGACTGCCCATGCTATGGAATAGACTCCACATACATGTCAAGCAGAGCACCTCACTGGCCCTCTTCAAGGGAAATCTGGATGAGTGGCTGGGGAATAGAAATCCCACATTGGGGATCAGTTCAGTGGCTATACTCGTTAAACACACTCTGGACTTTTGTCAGGTGGCATGATGGCAGGGTAATCCCATAGGGTAGGCTTGTAAAAGCTCCATGGCCATTTGCCTACTACACACCTATGAACCTATGAACCTATGGATCTCAGTACTGGCAAATGTGTGTATGTGTGCATTAGTGTGTATAAAAGCATTTGTGAGTGTGTAAACATGTGAGTGAAAGTAGTTTGAGGCCCTTCTCACCCAGTACACCTACCATTGCCATATTTTACAAGAGGTGGTGATGTTATTCATGATATAGGTCCCTTGGGACACTCTTCACCCTATAAGCTCCATGGTGCATGTGGTAACTGCATAACACTATAGTACCAATGACTACATAGGTAAGGGCTCTAATCTGAGTCCTGGCAAATGTGTGTGTAAGTGGTTGTAAGTGTGCATATTTGTAGGATACAGCATTTTGAGGCCTCACTCTTCCAATACACTGCCCATAGCCATACTGTGCAAGGGGCTGGTCATGTTGTTCACCTTAGAAGAACTGTGGGACACCCTTTATTCTATAAGCTTTGTGGCACGTGATAAATGCATAACCCTGTATCAGCAATGACTAGATAGGTAGGGCTTCTAATCTCAGTCCTGGCAAGTGTTTGAGTGAGAACTATATCCATTGGGGGGTGGGTTTTACATTTTTAGGCTGTGGTACTCCCAGTACACATCCCAAGGTCCACTTTACAAGGCCTGCTGTCTTCATCAACCATAGAGTTATCTGTTGACACTCTTTAGCCCAATAAGCCCCATGCTGCATGCAGGAACTATGTAACAGTATGGTGTGACTAACAAGATAGGCAGGGCTGCTAATCTCAGTCCTGGCAAATGTATTTGTGTGTGTGTGTGTGTGTGTGTGTGTGTGTGTGTGTGTGTGTGTGTGTGTGTGTGTGTGTGTGTGTGTCTAATTGTAGGTTCAAGTATTTTGGATACATTCTCATCCAGTAAATCACCCATTTCCATACTTTACAAGGCCAGGTGATGTTCACCTTGGAATTACATTGGGACACTCTTCACACTGTAAGCTTTGTGGTGCATGCAATAAATGCATAATACTGTAGTAACAACTGGATAGGTACGGGTTCTAATCTCAGTCCTGGCAAATGTGTGTGCGTGTGTAAGAATAGTATCATTTGTGTATGTTTGAGTGAGAACTATATCCATTGGGATGCCGTGCTTTACTATTTTAGGCCATGGTACTCCCAGTACACATCCCAAGGTCCACTTTACAAAGGCTGTTGTTCACATCCACAGTAGAGGTATTTGTGGACACTGTTCAGCCCTATAAGCACCATTCTATATGCAAGAGCTATGTAACAGTATGGAATGAATGACATGATAGGCAGAGCTGCTAAAGTCAGCACTGGCAATTTTGTGTGTATTGGTGTGTATAGCAGTGTTTGTGAATGCATAGACTTGTAGGTGACAGTCTAATGAGTCCTTCCACACCCAGTACACCCCCCACTACCATACCTCACAAGGACATGTGAAGCTATTCACTTTACAGGTACCTTGGAACAGTCATCACAATATTAGTTCCATGCCACCTGTGATAACTGAATAACACTGTAGTACAACTAACTAGATGGGAAGGGGTTCCAACGTGCACATGTGTGCATGTGTGTGTGTGTGTGTGTGTGTGTGTGTGTGTGTGTGTGTGTGTGTGTGTGTGTGTGTGTGTGTGTGTGTGTGAACAGTATTATCTGTGTATTTGGTCAACACAACATCCTCTGGGGGTGTCGGTTTTACCAATCCGAGGTGTGTTCCACGCACTACACTTACCATTGTTCACTTTACAAGGGCTGCTGACGTCAACCACCATAGACTTACCTATATACACCCCTCAGCCCCATAAGCTGTATGGCACATGCGATAACTGTTACACAGACCTGGTAAATGTGTACATATACAGCTGTACCTCCAGTCTGACACAATCGATGTGTTACCACTCTGCCATACCCCTCATTGGTAATGTCTGCAGGGCCACATCCTGCTGATGCACAGACACCTAGAACACAAACAGAATACAGCATGTGAGACTACAGTCAGTCAGCGTTACTAACACCAATAATGCATCATGGCTGAAAAGGTACACATACTCTAAAGTGTACCTATTACAAATGCCAGCTGATAGCACCTTACACAGTATTACATAGCCAAACTGTACTTAATTCACACTGTGCAGCAAAACCATATTAGCATGTCCCTGTATCGGTGGTATGGATGGGATGTGGCACAGTTATCATCATATGCACAGGGTGCTGAGTGGGTTTACCAGAGGCCTAGGATGGGCCATACGGTTGACATCATGTGTGTGTGTGTTTGGAGGGGTGTTCTATGAATGGGCTGTGCAGAGGTGGTGTGTGTGTGTGTGTGTGTGTGTGTGTGTGTGTGTGTGTGTGTGTGTGTGTGTGTGTGTGTGTGTGTGTGTGTGTGTGTGTGTGTATGTGTGTCTGGAGGTCAGCTGGCTGTGATGGTGATGTGTGTGTCTTTGTATGCACACAGTCACGCCATGTGGCTGCCCTACACAGGGGTATGTCAGACAGCTGTGGACCATACATGGCACGTTGTACAGTTCACAGTCTCTGGCCACGGACATGTACACTGGTCTTGCTAGGGGTCTCACTGGCACCACCATGCCCAAGGCCAGATGCAGTACTACTCCCCGATGGTGAATGCTGTCTGTTGGATCTGTGTCCCTGATGGGACCAGCCAGGACCATGTGCCCATGGCCTGCTCCATTGTGGTGTGGACAGCATCCACTCTTCTGTACTGCTGGTGGAATTACCACTATGGGAGTGCAAAGGTGTACGGCCACGTAGACTCTCAGCTGATGTTGGTGCTGACCTATGTCCAAGTGGCCGATGCCCATCTCCCACCACACGCTGCAGCACAGACATTCAATGGTCGAGGATTGTCAAGGTCACACACCACCGTCTATTGATGACCTCAGTATTTTGAAGTGTGGCCTCAACAAGGCCATGTATGTCATCACATAAGCCAGGAAGAGTTTCCTCCAAGACCCTGAGTATTTGTCTGGTGCTGCAGTTACTACATGCCTGTGCATCCATGACAGCCCGAAACATGCATCTGGTAACACCTGCTGTGGCACTTGCAAAAGTGGCTCGATGGGCAGCAGTCCTCCTTCGAGCACCCCGTCCACCTGCCTGTGTGGAACCCCACCTGCACTCTGGCTATGGCTAGTATCTACACTTACACTTGCTATAGTCACCACACTAGCCTGTTCCATGCCACCACCTGTCAACTGTCCATTATCTGTGACTGCTGAGGATGGGGTATGTGTGGGCATTGTGACTGTGTGCAGGGACATTGTGGATGACTGTGGGATGCCAACCGATGGCACAGATTCAGCCCCTGACAAGCCCAACTGTGCCTCACTTGGACCACCATCATTGCCAGAATCTGCAGAGACACTGACATCAGATTCTGAGCTAGAGGGACCATGGCCACCATGTCCACCTGTGAGGGGAAGACAACATATGTACATTAATACCTGCACTGTAAGGTTTGTTGGCCCACACACACACACACACACACACACACACACACACACACACACACACACACACACACATACATGCACACACGGACACACACACAGACACATACAGGTGAGGTGGCACAAAGGCATTACACAGACCTCACAACAGCCAACTGGTGACATTGCCGACACACAGTCAGACCACAACATACACACTGTGAACAGGCCCTCAACATTTATTTATTTTTGTGTTTGGTTGCACACTGGTTTGGTAGAATTTTGGTTTCTACCATTTATTTATTTTTGTTTGCCAGGATAGTCCATTGGGCCACAAGGAACCCATTTTCAATAGAGTCCTGGGGAGAAAATCTCCAGAAAAATACAAATACATAGTACACATTATACATACAAATTATAGATTATCTGATAGGAATACAAAGTAAGTATGATAAGAAAAGGTTAACAATGACAGAATACATCAATATAGTTCATTACATAGAAATAAAAAACACTTTTGTAACAAAATTAGCAGCATAGGGTAACTGTTAAGTAGTTGGTCAAATAGTTCAATAGAGCTGTGGAACTATAGGAGGCAGTGATGGCGTATTTAGTTCTAGGAGAGTAGGAAGTGGTATTAGAAAGATTAGGTAGGATGAGAACAGGAACACTTCCATTATGAAGTTAGGTGTGAGTGCAGCAAGGTTTTAAATGAGGAGAGACTGCTAGTGATGTGGATAGGAGATGGTAGAGAATTTCAGAGTCGTGCAAGAGAGAAGGACATTAGGTGATTCCCAGCTGGACATGTGGGTTTGTGCAATTTAATTAATTTTTGGGAATTAGATCTTAGAAGTTATTCTGGTTCATGCATTTCAAAAGTAGTGGCTAGGGAGGGACAAAGAGAGGGGTTGTAAATAAGTTTGTGTGCTTGGATGAGTTGGGTATAAGTGAGGAGGTTAGGTAGCTCAAGCCAGTTTAGTTGGTGAAGAGAATTACAATGGTGAGAAATGGCTCTGTAACCTGCCACAAATTTTGATATCTTGTTATAGCAAAAGGACACTTTTGTTTTGACGGAGGATTGCAGGTTGGTGAGGATAGATGCACCATATAGGAGAGATGGGATGAGATAAGTATTGGCTAGTATGAGCCTGGTGGAAGGAGAGATATAACGATTATGGCGGTATAGTATACCAATTTTTTTGTGTTTTTTTTTTATATTTACTTGTAAATGTTTGTCAGATTTTAGTTGATCATCTATGAGTACTCCTAGTAGTTTAGTGTCAGAGACTATTTCTATGGGAGTATTGTTTTTGCTAGTAATTATGAATGAGTGTTTATCTAGGGAGGAGGTTTTGGAGTCAGTGAATAACATAAGTTTAATTTTGGTTGCATTACGAGCCAGATGGTTGTCTAGCATCCACTGCTTAGTAGAGGAGAAGGCACTTTGGGTAAGCTTATTTAGAGTGGAGATAGAAGGGGAGGAGCAGATAATGTTAGAATCATCAGCATATTGGATGAGGCTGGAGTTTGGAATGGCTTGATAGAAGTCATTAATGAATGTATTGAACAGTAGGGGGCCTAAAATGGAACCTTGGGGACACCAGTGGGAGTATTAAGGAAGGGTGAAGTGGCTTTATTCCATTTGACTGCTTGTCTGGTTGTGAGGTAGCTGGAGAACCACTTGGTACAGGAAGGGGATAGGTTTAGTTTGGAGAGTTTATTAAGAAGCAGGTTGTGGGAAATAGTGTCAAATGCCTTGGAGAGGTTGAGGAGAAGGGTGGACATGAAATGGCCAGAATCATGGTCTTTGTTAATTGTTTCAAGGAAGGAGAGGAGGGCAGTGGAGGTGCTATGACTGGGTCTAAATACATGGTGTGTGGGGGTAAGAGTTGGTGGATACATTTTTAAAGAAGCTTAGAAATAGGGGATAAAATAGCAATAGGGTAGAAGTTTGGAATGTCATTATTATTGTCTCCTTTATGTAGAGGTATAATAAAGGCTTTCTTCCAGAGCTGGGGGACCTGGTTTTCTGAGATAGACCGATTAATTAGTATGCTGATAGAGGGAGCAATGGCTTCTGTGGCTACTTTTAGGAAGTAGGAGGGAATTTCATCAGGGGCATTGGAACCAGGTTTTAATTTTAGAAGTTTTTTTTATGGTGGATATAGAGATGGGATTGATAGAGAAGGGTGGAAGTTGGGGGCAAGAGATACTAGGGGAGGAAGGGATGGGTGCAGGCTGAGGAGGGGTTGCAGAGGTGTTGGTGAAGGATGATGTTAGCTTGCTTATGGACTGTATGAAGAAAGAGTTAAATTGGGTGGCTAAGTCCATTTCAGAGGCATCTGGGTTAGGGCAAGGGTTTTCCTTTTTTCCTGGGTTGAGGAGAGATGAGATTTCATTCTGAAATAGTTTGGGATTGGTGTTGTGGTTGGTTTGGAGAGTGGAGAAATAGGCTTTGCGATCTGAGGTAATACATTTTTTTACTTTATTTTGTAGCGTTTTATATTTGTTAAAGGTGATAGTGGTTTCATTTTTATGGTAACGTGTCCAAGCTTTGTCACAGAGTCGCATAGTAGCTAAGGTGTTTTTGGTTAACCAGGGCACAGGGTTACTTTTTGTACATTTTGTTTTTAGAGGGGCAAAGGAGTTGAGCAGGTTTGTGAAAGTAGAGTTAAAGTAGGAGAGAGCATTATCTAGAGGAAGAGTCTTTAATGGGTTCCAGTTTCTGCTTTTTAGTGCATTTGAGAAGGTTTCAGAATTGAAGTTTTTTAGGCAGTGAGTGGAAATATAGATGTGAGTTAATTGTATGGAAGAGGGAGATGGCAGGCAAAAGTGGGGAAGTGGTCAGCTAGTGGGCCTGGGAGAATACCACTATCAGAGTACTTCCAGTAATGGAGTTCTTAGAAGGCCTGGAAGTGGAATTGATTAGTTGCGTAAAGTTATATAAGTTAAAATTGAGTGAGGTAGTGGGAGATTGGATTGTGGCTCAGTTTATGTTCATGTCCTCTAGAATTATGGTTTCATGAGTAATGTTGGTGGAAACCCAGGAGAGAATATCTTCAAGGGATGAGATATTGTCTCCAGGGGGAATATAGAGGGAGGGAGCAAATATGAGTTTATGCTTGTTTAGGTGGAGTAGGGCTGGTATCATTTCTGCCTTGCCAAATATGGGAAAGGGTTTGGTATAGGGGGTGACTCTGAGGGATGCTGAGTAAAGGAGTGCTACACCTCCACCCTTTTCTGTGTTTTGTCATTCCTTAACATGCGGTAGTTGGGAGGAGGTAGCTCCGAATGTTTTATGTGGGGCTTAAGCCAAGTTTCGGAGATAGAGAGAATATCAGGCTTGTTATGTAGATGCCAGGCATTAAGGTTTGGAATTTTGCTACATAGGCTCTGAGTATTTAGAGGTGAGAATTGGAGGGGTTTGCCTGTTGCTTATGGGGGGTGGGGTTGGAGGGCTGGATTCAGTGTAGTAGGGGGACCTGGGTTTGGGTATATGTCCCCAGAGAGAAGGATAGAGATAAGATGATGGATGAAGTATTTGGTTTGTTTGGATTGTAGTATATAGGTAGAGAGGTTTGTGGACATTAGACTAGTGTAGTTGGGAACAGTGTTTTTAGAGTTAGGTAGGAGTTCATAGGTTTATAGGTTCATAGGTTCATACTAGGCTATCTGCCCTAGGGCATTTATAATCTAGCCAGAGAGTATGTTTTTACCACCCATTTAAAATTAATTTTTTATTTATTTTTTTTTTTCTCGAGAGTTACTATACTGTGCCTCTAACAAAGTGTGACACAAGGTCTCATAAAACCTACGATCGATCTCCCATCAATCAAGATTCCTCTTGAAGAGAGTGAAACCTGACCTGGCCTAACCTGACTGACTGGAGTAGAATTTAGAAAGGGAGCCTCTGGTTATGAATCTGTCCTTCCAGTTACGTCCTATTTCTTATTTGTGCTGAGGTTCAAGCCCCGTCTCTCGATCGGTGGGATTTTTGGTGCAACATGTCCCTTAATTCCCCAGCATCCGGGGCTTTATGGGCTTTATGGTGGGCACAGGTACAGCCTGTGAGCACTGGGTAGAGCAGAGCTGCTGAACTGGGTTAACCGGAGCAGGCCGGCATGTCTGAGCATCTTGATGATCTTGGTAGAGGTGTTTTGGGGGTCTTCTGGGTTGCTGCTTTGGTTTTGTAAGGTACACTCCAAAAGGGCATTGTACCCAGGCTGGGCCTGGATGAGGGATGAGAGTAAAGTGCAGTAATCTAGATCCCAATCTAGATTGATCATGATTGGGTGATAAGGGTGATTTCTATCTACTTTGTTTGTGGTTGTCCTTGAGCTTGCTATCAACTTGGGTCCCCAGGTCCTAATTACTTCTTCTGTACTTAATGGATTACCACTCTACTGTGTAATTTGTTACCACACTTTTGGTAAGGTTTTGGGCACTTTGTTTTTTTGCACTTTAGCTTGACTCATACACTTTTGATCGCTTAGCTTGGAGTAACTGTTTGCACCAGTTGGTTGTCTGTTTCTATGAGGCTTGGAGGAGGATTATTGTGTTGGCTGTCAGTCATGGCTTCGGCTTCCAGTTTGCAGTCATCTGCTTAACTTGGTCAGCCCGAGTCCCGAATGTGTTGGCCTGTAGAGGGGTCCCAGGACTGAACCTTGTACTGCGCCATGGATCTGGTTTGTGTGGGACGCCACTTGTAACTGGTTTGGAGTCTGACATGTCTCCAGCAATTCCCAAATCCATCTAGTGACATAGGGTTTATATTTTTTGCAAACCCTTCTCTATAATGCCAGTGGGAGCTTATATATGAGCTTATCTGCGGGGTCCGAGTGGGGCTGTTATCCTTCCCTTCGTCAATGGCCTTGGTGACTGTTTCACAAAGGACCAGAGTCTATAGGGGAAGAGCATGCTAGTGTTGAGGAGGTAGAGACTGGGAGATATAAGGGTAACAGTTAATGTGTACTTTGGAGAAGATGGGGTAGTGGTGTGAAATGGGGGGGTAGTTTGCATTAGTAGGTTGGGTGATATAGTTTAGGTAAGGTAAGGTAATTAGAAGTATTATTTGAGTAAGTAGGGATAGAGGCTTGAGGGTCATTATGTTGGTTTTAGGATGGTAGTAAGGGGTGAGTTAAGTTGGGAAGTTAGTTTATTTGAATTAAGAGATTATGATTTAGGATAATTGGTAGTTTATCAGGATAAGTAGTGTTTGGCAGTAAACTCTCAAGGGTAGGGGTACTTTAATGGGGAAACTGTGGGAGGGGATTTTGGGGGTATGATGGGTAGTTTGGATTGGATAGTGGAAGTGGTGGGAGTGGCTAGCTAAATATAAGTGTAGAGGTACTAGGGTGGGTGAGATTTGGGGGCAGGGTATGGGAGCGGAGTGAGCCCGCAGGGCGAACGGAGCAGTTAGAGCCAAGGGAAGGAAGAATCAAGGTCAAAATACAATCAGTGGAGTGCAAGGTAAGTTCAGAGGACAGTATGCAAGTTGGGTAAGGGACGTTCTAGCAGTCATATAGTGAAAGGATTAGAGTGGTTCAGAGAGGTAACGATGGCGCCACAGGAAGGAATGGAAAGTTAAAGAGTCTGGGTGAGGGGTTGGAAAGAAAAGAAAGTGAAAGAAACTGCAGGAGATGTTGGAGAGAGAGTGGAGAGAGATGTCACAGTGGCCTAGCTGGTTGGAACCAGTACTGACAGGGCCAGGTCAGCAGTGTGAAACAGCACTGAAAATAACAGTTAGAAAAGAAGCAACTGTGAAAATCACAGCTGAAGAGGTAATACCTCACTAAAAGAATCACAGGCCTAAAGCAGATGCCTTATGCTGACCGCCTTAAAAAAACTCCAGCTATACTCTGTCGCATATCGTCTACTCCGAGGTGATCTCTGCTTAACATACAAGGCCATGTCAAACTCAGAGCTGTTGGACATGCTTACACTTAAAGAAATCCCAATCCCTCAGAGCCACACAGTTCAGGGATCTAAACCTTGCCATCACAATAAACAAGACATGCTGAAGGGATAGGTTCCTGACCCAGAGACTCCCCAGACTCTGGAATAGACTGCCCATACATGTCAAGCAGAGCGCCTCTTTGGCCCTCTTCAAAAGGAACCTTGATGATTGGATGGTTGAAAGGAAATTCACCCCGGAGATCACGTCAGTCACCCTGCTAGACAGGGGTCCAGGGAAGTAAATAGTGTGGGAAGAAATAGCCAGGGAATTATTATGGCTAGGCTTGTATAGGCCCTAGGGCCGATAGCCTAGTACCAACCTATGAACCTATGAACCTATAAGAAGAGAGCAAGCCAGAGATGGAAATGTAGATATAAATTTAAAAACAGGAGACAAAGGGTACATTGGATTACTAGAGATTAAATAACACTCTAGCAACATTACACCTACATATACTGGAACTATTGAGAATTAAAATAACATTAAACTAAAAGCTATTGGTACTATTGTTAGTTAAAACAAATAATATGGTAGACTGCTGGTGTTGTGGTGCTTCCCGTTTGCCAAAGTAAGTTACTACAGCCAGAAAGACTAACCTACATGTATGCTCACCTGCCCTGTAGTAATAATTTAAATGATAAGGAGCAGTTCACGTTTTCAAAAGCAGATAGTCTTAAAAACACATGCAAAGTGTGGATAAATTACAGTAGAAGGAGCACCTACAGTTGAGCTAGAAAGCTGAGGTTTTTAGTTTGTTTTTGGAGCTGCTTCAGGCAGGCAACTTAAGCAAATTTATAACACTTTCACAAGGTATTTTGCTAGGCGAGTCTGTTGGGCAGGGGATGACCACAGATTGTTTAACCCATCGGGAGAAGCTGCAAGAGATAAGGGGGAACACATACAAAAGGTTATACCAAGAAAGTAAGAAAAGACATATGAGAGACCAGACATAGAAAAACCCTAGAGAATTAGAAGGATAAGTGAGGTATGATACAGCCAAGAAATAACCAGTGTAGCAATAGCAGTATTCCCAGTTGACTAAGCCCTGAAAGCAGAGCAGATACTACTTTTTAAACAACTCATGTAGCACTAAAAGTAAATGGAGTAGCTTCTACAGAAATAGCAAATATTAGCAAACACAGTTAACTATGCCCTGTAAGCAGAGCAGAAAACATTCTTAAAAAATTGTAGTGAAACACTAGGAGTAAATGTAGTAGTTTATACAGCTAAAGCAACTTTTAGCAAACACAGTTAACTAAGCCCTGTTAGTAGAGCAGAAAACAATTCTTAAAAACTGTAATGTAGTACCAGGAGTAAATGCAATAGCTTGTACAGATAAAGCAACTTTTAGCAAACACAGTTAACTAAGCCCTGTAAGCAGAGCAGTGCAGCCCTTTCCACTTAATGTTACTACTAATATACACCTCTGAGATACGTGAGTAGTGTTAGTCGGTGATGGGCCTTCACTTAGCACACACTGTACCCATGTACACATTATTGTTGTTCCCCAAAGGACCAATCACATTACCAGTAGATTGCCAGGCACCCAGTATTACTGCTGCACAGGTTAAAACAGCACTGTCCGAGGCCAAGAATACAACTTCTATGAGACCTGTCAATATCCCTGGCTGTGTTCTTCATGAACTACAGAGTGAACTGGCACCTCACCTGTGTGTCCTGTTCAGTCACAACCTCACCACAGGCTTTGTCCCTACCGAATAGTGCACTGCTATGGTCATCCCTCTCCACAAAGGAGGAGTGACTACAGACCCTGGGAACTATTGTTCCATTAGCCTGATGAGTCTGATATGCAAAACTATGGAATGCATCATCATGGACCTAATTAACAAGGATATAGGGAATGTCCAAACTCTGGATCCCACACAGTTTTGTTTTGTGAAATGTAGATCATGCCTGCTCAACTTGCTTGACTTCTTGAGTCAGTCACCAGAGCTGTGGATGAAGGCAAGGTGGTTCATACAGCCTACCTTGACCTGGCCAAGGCCTTTGATACCATTCCCCACTCAGGAATCATAGAAAAACGCACTAAGCTAGGCATCAACCCCTGTATCACTAGGTGGGTTGCAAACTGGCTCACAGATAGAACCCAGAGTGTGAAAGTAGCTGACTCCAAGTCAGACTGCAGACTAGTCACGAGTGGAGTCCCACAGGGTTTGGTCCTGGTTCCTCTCTTGTTTGGTATCTACTTCTATGAAGACCAGGCCAACAAGAAGGGACTCTGGCTGACAAAGTTCACAGATAATTGCAAGTTGTTATTATTAACTCCCCAAGTGATGTTGACATCCTACAGTATGGCCTTACTGAGACCAACGACTGATGTCAGAACTATGGCTTTAAGCTCAATGCCTAAAAAATGTGTTGTCATCCTGTTTGGAAAAAAAACGGTTTCCATGAATTACCACATTGATGGTAGTCCACTGAACACAGAAGGCATTATAAGATATCTGGGAACACAGATTGACAGCAATCTCTTTTTTGTTCACCACATTGCCACTGTGGTCAGAAAGTCATTCTATGTGGCACATCTCATTACTAAGGGTTTTGCATCCAGGAAGAAAAAGGTCATTGTCTCCCTCTACTCTTCCCTCATTAGGCCAATCATCGGATACAATGCCCTATTTGGCATGCACCTCACTAGACACTTGCAACAACTGGAGAGGCTGCAAAAGTACTTCACAAAGAGGATCCTAGGCCTTAAACACTTGTCCTATTTGGACAGACTAAAAAAACTCCAACTATTCTCTGTCTCATATTACCTACATAGTGGCAATCTCTGCTTGACTTGCAAAACCATGTCTGACCCAGCTCTGTCAGAAATGCTACATCTAAAGAAATCCGAATCTCTCCACACCACACACTCAAGAGACCTCAACCTCATTACCACAATCAACAGAATGTACTGGAGGGACAGGTTCATAACTCAGAGACTGCCCAAGCTATGGAATAGACTTCCCATGTATGTCAAGCAGAGCACCTCGCTGACCCTCTTCAAGAGAAATCTTGATGAGTGGATGAGAAATAGAAAATTCACCCTGGGGATAACTCCAGTGGCTCTACTCGATAGATGCACTGGGAACTAAGGTTGGGTGGCACAATTCCAGGGTAATCCTATGGCTAGGCTTGTAAAGGCCCCTGGGCCATCAGCCTAGTGCACACATATGAACCTATGAACCTGTATAGCACAGTGGCAACTCCTACAGAACATACCTCTCAACTGTACAAAGTTTTGCTGAATGTCTAGATATGTGGCTCATATTTTTTGTCTGTTCCTCAGACAGTTTCTGTCCTTGGCAAATCAATAGCATATTCTGGGGATTTCAGTCAGCAAATTCTAACATCTATTTGTGTTTCTGACTTCAGATCCCTCAGAAAAGATATGTTACAACAAACCCTGTAACACCAGCAACCTTCTCAGTTTCTAACAGCAATATTTCAAAAATTCTCCTGTTTTTGGGCCTCTGTCCCCCAATTATGTCAGGCTTTGTCCAGATGTCATGCAGTAAGAGGTTGATAGGTATGGTATATCATTATTTAGTGCCTTCATTCCTGATATCATCCCAGTGATGTAGCAGAATTCCAAACATGTTATGAGGTAGAGGCCATATATATGAGGACAAAGTCTGGATATTCTGTGGAAATCTGTACAGTTGTGAGGTCTGTGTATGTCTGGCGATTGTTAATAGACTGTCAGGATTGTGTAGCAGTGTAGTGTGTAGATGTTAGTTGTGTTATGTATGGAGGGGGGTAGATATAAGTGTCATGGCTCCTTTTCTATCTGTGCATGCTGCTCCAGTTTCTGATGGTCTATCAGCTATATATGTTTGTAGGGACAGACTGAGACATGTCCCATTCCACATCCAAATTCCTACTACACTGTGCATTGGGCCAGTATATGTAGGGGTAGTGTGTGAGTGGCAAACATGATATTTTTGTCCACACAGTTGTCATACTCTAGTGTTCATTTGGCTTATCGGTATGTCACTGTGACTGTGGTGTAATTGGTTGAGGGTATGAACTTTCACACTGGTGTCTGTTTTTCACTAATGTTACATCCCTGTATTGCCTGATATGTTTGCAAATGCATGTGTAATTCCCCATAGCTGATTTGGTGTAGTGTTGTGCCAGTCTGACTGTAGTTTGGATGGTGCTTGCTGACATGCTTAGCAGCTGAGTGTGGTTTCGCTAATTTCATTTAATGTTCAGATATTCATATTTTAGGTCTGGTCCCCATAACTGTTGCGTATTTGTGACAAATCAGTGGGATGATGTGAGGATTTAAGTCACTAACTAATGAGAAGCAATTGAGTCTTGGACTTGTGCTATTTCAGTCAATATATGTTAGAACAGACAGTGTTACTGCAGCAACTGTCTCAGCTTATCTACTCAAGTATTTCAGATATGTCCCTATGTTCATGGCTTTCTCCCCCCACTTTGTCAGGCTTGGTCCAAAGTCGTTGCACTAAGGGGTTCTGAGCATATCTGTCAACTGGCTGTTTTGTTTCAGAATGTCTAGGTCTCTTGCTCATATTTTTGGTCTGTTCCACAAATTACTCGTATTTCTCTGGTAAAATCACTGCGATGATCTGAGGATTTCTGTCAGTAAATGATGACATATATTTCAGTGCTAGACCTCATAACCTTCTGAAAATGTATGCTGAAACAGACCCTGTTACTCTTGCAGCTGTCTACATTTCTAATGGGAATATTTAAAGTATGTCCCTACGTTTGGCCCATTTTGAAAGCCTTTGCCCAGATGTCTTGCACTAAGAGGTTGAGAGGTATAGTTCTGACGTATGACTGTGCTACATGTTATGTACATATATATGTATGTACGGGAACATTTTATAATCTTGAAATTCTGAAATATATCAAATTTCGAACCCCGAGATCATAAAGCCGAAAGTTCTGAATACCGAAACCCCAAAAGTGCGGATTTCAAAATCCCGACATTCGGAGATGTTAAAGTAGTGCTTCTGGTGTTGTGGTGTTTGAATGGAAGTTCAGGTAAGTATGTATGTTTAAGGGTGTTGGTTAGGGGCTTTAGTGTGTGTTGTGACTGTGATGTGTGTGTGCAAGGGGAATGTAGGTGTGTGGTAGTGTTTTGTGTGTTTGTCCTGGAGTTAGTATATTTAAGTAGGGGGGTGTGGGGGTGGAGGTTTGTTTGTTTGTGGGGGGAAAGGTGTGTGTTTTTGTGAATGTGTGTGGTGTTTGGTTAGTGTAGGATTTGCAATTTCAAAATTCACGCTTTTGAGATTTTTTGTATTTAGAGCTTTCGGCTTTATGGTCTCAAAATTCAGAGATTGGGTATTTCAGGATTTTGGGATTATAAAGTGAATCCATATTTACACACACACACACACACACACACACATATATATATATATATATATATATATATATATATACAATACCTTAAATACAAATAACTGCCACAAAATAAAGTTTGAATAAATTCAAAATCAATTTATTGCACACGGAAAACAAAAAATAAATAAAAAATAATACAGATTAAGTGCTTTCGTCTCCATGTAATTGTGACTTCATCAGAATAAATGACACATACAACACGCTTCCTTATATATGCCTCAACCCCCATTTAACAAGGTAATCACCTAATTGAGGCAACAAATGGATGTGGGTGATGAGTTATATCACAGTAAAGGCAAATTACAGAGAAATAAAAATAAAATGCAATTGCAACCGTGAACTACTAAATGTGTATTTAAAATTACATGGTACAACAGCATTAATGTGCATATGTTGTGTACAGTATTACAACCACAATAAAACAAACTCTGACAAGTACTCCTATTTTACTTTCAGAACTCCAAAAGGTTTTTTGTAACCAAGTAAATTTCTTATGCTAACTACCTAAAAAATATATATATATGTATATAACACTGTGCAAATTATGCTTGTCTTAAAAATATATACAAATAATAATTATAATTTAAATTAATAAATAAGTAATTGATGAACAAATCCTATTATCATGTCACTAACTAAACAAACTATTTGTATATTCATAAAAATATATATATATAATAGATATTACAAAATATATGAATATAGATATTGTAAGTTAAAAACAATGGAGTATGGATGTAAAAGTTCGTATAAAATTGTATAAATATATAAATATAAGTAAATATATATATGTCTATCATATATAGTATAAATAATGTAAAACAAAAAAGTACACATATTAGATCATATAAAAATTCCTAACATTGACATTTATGATTAAATACAAAGAACAAGTTAAAAAATGTATGTATATCATGTAAAAATTTATTTAAGCCTTTATAGTGCTTTAGTTTGATATATATATATATATATATATATATATATATATATATATATATATATATATATATCTTTAATATATTTTTCATATATATATATATATATATATATATATATATATATATATATATATATATATATATGTATTGCCATACATATATATTTGTATATGTATATATACAAAACCTGAGTGTTTCCACAGAGATTTTACCCCACTGTTGAATGACTCTACTGAATGATATGTTTAAAAAAGCAACAGAAATTTCTGCAGCTTAAATGGTGTAGTGGTACATTGCACTGACTATAGTGTGTGGAGTAATGGGTTTGAGACTTGGCGGGGCAGATTATTTTCTTGCTAGGCAGAACAGTGGCTGATAGAGGCAGAGTGATTAAAGCAGGTTTAAGTGGGTTTAAGTGTGTTTGCATGGGTTTGTGTGATGCTAAGCAATGCCAACATACAGTTAACCGTACAGATGCTTAATCCGTTTTGGCTTCACGTAGCATCGCGCAAACTCGCTTACTCACGCTTACACCCGCACTAATCCCTTTAAAAGAAAAGAAAAAGGGGTTATAGGAAAGTGGTGAGAAAGGGGCATGCAGAGGAAAAAAACAATATGAAAGATAGCTAGGGATGTGCATGACGGGTGTAGGGAAAGTCCATAGCTGTCCATTTGAAATACAGCAACAGATGTGCATTTGTATGGAATTTGGAGATGAATTTGGACACTCAAACCCCAGAAAGAGGGGTGAGGACAACAGAAATGTGTTGTCAAGCCAATTGGACCAGATTACATGTGTCCAGTGGACACCTGTGGGGAAATGGACAGCTAAGTATGGGGCAATAATTCTTTTAGGGACAGATGCCCTTTTTTTCTTTGTTATGGTTAGAGTGGGGTGTTGTGGAAGGATTGTAGGTACATCTGGGGAGGTAGATTGGGTAGGGAGATGGACAAAACAGACAAGACAGCAGGCATGAGCAGTGTATGACACATGTGGGGGGTAAACACTTTGGACAGGGGGTGTTTGGGAATCAGGGGCCCATGAGCCCCCATATGGATATGGTGGGACTGACATCCCCACCTGCAGGCAGTCACAACTGCACCTTCACAGCCCTGATGGTAGCTGTGCTAGGGGCTGGACAGGAATGGTAGCCTGCTCCTCAAGGTGCACCAGGCAGCCCTCCATCTGGTGCTGCTGACCACCCAGCTCAGAGCAGATGACACAGCACACCATACCCCAGAACTGATGGCGGATGATGGGCTCATCTCTGTGCCTGCACCCAGGTTGTGCAGAGCCTGCAGAAGATGAAGTTCCAGGGTGGGTCCCAGACATGCTGGGGCTCAGGGCCACGACCAGATGGGGCAGGACAAGTGGATCTGCTGGGATCGGCCTTCTCAAATGTGCTATGGTGTTGAGGTTTTCCAAGATATATTGCTTAATCATGAACAAAACATTTCAAGATTACTTTTAAAGGCATGCATGGGTGTTCAAATTAACCCAAAATAACAGATGCAAAACAGTTGCATAGCAAACAGAACACATGCATAACTGGAACAACAGTAAGCATTGTAACAGCATGCCAGTAACAATGACAGTAACAGGCCAGCAACAATGATATTTGAACAAGGTATGTTAACATGCAACCAATTAATTATATGAACAATAATGGAACACATGTCCCAGCATTAGGTTTGGTAAAAACATACCCGTACCATATGACTAATAATTAGTGATGCAGATGAGGGGTGGGGGAGAGAAGAAATGTGCAATAACAACTGCAAAGGCTTCTATTTTTACAATAGTACTGCTCAATACTGTAGAGGTCTGCCCTCACTTTACATCTACCTATGGCCTACCTATGACATACCCATATTTGTGAGGTGGGCCATGTAGATGGCCTTCCGTACAATGGTGCCCACATGGTGGGAAACTGTCAGGTTGCTACCAACCTCAGTGCACAAGTCTCCTCACACCTGATTGCATGCTCAGTACATTATTACTGTCATACTTAATGTGGATGACATCTGCCACAGCAGAGGGAATGATGCCTCTCCTGGCATTCTGTTTGCAGTAATGCTTCTTGTACCAGTCAGTAATTGGGTGAGTGCCTCTTGAGTGATGATCACATCACTAGGGGAATGTAAGACAGTGGGCAGCTTGCAAGCATCCATATACCTGGTCAGCCACAACCACTGCTTTTGTCCTGTACCTCAGATACATATATCTCAAACAGTAGAGGCCCCCAGACCAATCCTTGGGGTACACAGTTGTGGATGAATCTATTAGAGGTGGGTTCTACTACTTTGACTGAGTGGGTACTATCATTGTGCCAGTTAGCTGCCCATCTGGTAACCTCAGGTTGGTGCCTAGCTGTGTAGGCATATGTATCATGTCCACCTGGGGATTAGTGAGAAAGGATTGGGCTAGGTGAAGGTAGACATTGTTCACCATCTTCCCCCTCATCCCTGTGTTTGTTGACCATTGCAGAGAGGTTGATCAGATTTAACAGGCCTGATCTCCCTTTGACAATACCATGGTGTGTGGGCTCAGGCATTCTGATGTTGCCAATGTCCCTGTTCATAATGTCATTGATATTGCCTTCTATGCCTTGCAGAGCAGGCTAGTTAGGCTGATGTACATAATACTGTCTGGGTTGGTGGATTGCTCCACCTTTGTGTATAGGGATGACAGTGGCTGTCCTCTGTGCAGATGGGATGACACTGGTGCTCAGGCTGTGGTTGATTACAGTGCAGAATGGATCTGAGAGCCCATGCCTGTGTTCATGTGGGATGTAGCCAGGGATGGTATCATGCCTATGGAGACCTCTGTATGCTGCCTTTGAGGGGGCATAATGGACCTGCTTCCTGATGATGAGGGGAGGGGGGCAGGTGCTGTACATGCACATGTGTACCACTGTGAGGTCAGTGGGGTATTATTTACACTTCACCTGTCTGCAGCAAGCTGCTTGTATCTATGCCATATGTGCATGTGGTGTTATTGACCACCACTACAGAGCAGATTTGTGTGTTGCCTGTGGAATTACAGACACATGTGTGGAAGGCCTAGTTATTTGCCTTGGTGGATGTGTCCAATTTGCACTCACAGACAGCCTTAGGGTACATCACCTGTGCCCTTA
Organism: Protopterus annectens; assembly: GCF_019279795.1. Taxonomy (NCBI): domain Eukaryota; kingdom Metazoa; phylum Chordata; order Ceratodontiformes; family Protopteridae; genus Protopterus; species Protopterus annectens. The sequence continues at coordinate 1,537,934,637 of NC_056728.1, read as the reverse complement.
TTTGTTTGTGCAGACCAAGGTGACATTGCTTACAATGAGGCACCTGTTCCTTCTTGGTTTGTTCAGCAATTGTTTCCACCTATTATGGTATTTGTGTATTGCTGCTGCATACCACAGGCATTTACCTTACCTTGTGGGAGATGATGATGTCCTGTCAGGTACTGCTGGGTGCATAGAGCTATGTAGGTGCCCACATAGGATTGTGATGTGGACTTGGACACTGATGCTAGTTCCAACAAATGGGACATTGGCTGTACAGCTACTTCTACCTGCTCTGAGGGAATTTATAGTCATTTGTGTACAGTTCATTCTGTTTGACACTGTAAAGGGGGGGCAGGGGAGATGGTGACCTGAACAGTGATGGCTATGTGGTCAGATATTACCAAGGGGGATGGCACTGTAGGAGTGCTGCAGTCACTACTCATGTTGGTTAGGACCAGGTACACAAGATTCCCACCTGCTGTAGGAGTGTTAACTGGCTGATCCACTGCATTGCCATTGACAAAGCTGAGGAATCTATGTGCATTTATGTTCAGGTGGCATAGGTCATGCAGACTATATGTGGGTATTTGAAGTCACCCAGGAGCAGGGTAGATGATTGAATCCTGACAGATTCCAGCAGGTCCCAATAGGTGTGGTGGGTGTCCATAGACATGGTTGGAGGCCTGTAGCTAGCTATGATTTGAGTAGGTGTTTTGTCAACTGTTAACTGCACTCAGGATGTCACCCATGCATCATACTGTTTGGCCAGCCTGGAGGTGTGCATGTGTATGCTAATGTTCAACACTCCACCTTCTGTGGTATTGCAGGGCTCCATTTAGGGTCTAGAGATATGATGGGATGAGTGACCTGGCAAGATTGGTGTGCTATCCACAGCTAGAAAGCAGGTGTCAGTGACTGCATAAATTTCAGCATCCTACAGGACAAGGTACTCTTGCACTGACATGAGTTTCATAGTAAGACAGCTAGCTCCTGTTAGAGCAAGACATCGGCACAAAGGCATACATCAGTTGTGGGTAAATGCTAGTAAATAGTGTCAATTTATGAATCTAGCCGAAACACACTTAGTTGCCAGCAAAGACAGTGTCACATTCACAGGTGTACTGTGCAGGATATGATATCAGACAATCACATGTATGCTAATTTGTTATGACTTCCGTCTTTAATGGGTTGCCAGTGATGTGCCAGACAATACACAGCTGTCTGAAGCATTGACTAGATATAGGAGGCAGACATGTGTCAGTCTGCAAAGCTCTGGACAGTTGTCAGGTATGGGCTCAGTATATCACATACAGTTCAACACACACATCTGCACCTGTCATGTAGTATGCACATACCCTATGTACAGCTCTTACATTTGTAAGACAAGCATATGTATCAGAGTAGCATTCACAGGGGGGGGGGTCTATATTATGATATCGCTAGCTCAGAAGAGCAAATGACACATAATCAACCCCATGGAAGTAACCACAGCAAAAAGCACCAAGTCTAAACGGTGATGGCCTTCCACAAGTTTTATTAAAATTGTTCCTCCAACACAAACACAGTTGGCAAGGTAAAGTAAAATACTAAAATACTAAATACAAAAACAAGAAAGCAGTGGGTTAAGCGCTTTTCGTCCAGATAATATCCGGACTTCTTCAGACAATACATTAGTACACTCAGTAAGTTTAAATAACCTCATCCTGTAATATCAGCCAATAAGCTCTCAAATAATACCTTTATGTAGTGTTCGAAACTCAAAGTCATTCCAACATACTGAATAATTTATCTGAACACACCGATCGCTAAACCTCTTCAAAGGTAAATTGTTGACATAGTTATAACCAAGGCAACATGTTAAATGGACTTTAGTTACTATGTTTAAAGTTGTAATTATTATGGACCATAGTCCACCATTAATCTCTATGGTCGCTGTGAAACACAAACGTTACATAATAAAATATACAATTCAGTCATAAATTGTGGTAGCATTTTTTTAGTAACAATGAACAATGTTACCCTGTTTACCTTAAAATCCCCTATCTACTTGTTTAAGTAGTTAGTATTAAAAAATGTATAACAAAGTCATTCTTACAATGACATTAAACTAAGTTTCTTACTAATTCATCCTACCAATTTTGTTAAAACATACTCAAAACTTAAATAGTTATTAAAATCTGGGTCACAACATGATTTGTTCTTCCAAGTAATGGTGTAAACAATGGGAAAGTGCAGTTGGGCTAAGATAGTTATATTTGTAACTAATGGAACTTTAGTCACATGAAACTAATAAAAAATAAATATAAATATAAATATACCTATAGACACATTTGTGAGGTTAGGAAATTTTGTTTAGAATTTAGGTAGGTTATAACATTTAGGGTAGGAAATTATAGAAGATGATAAGGTATCCTAATTAGGAAATATAGGTTAAACATCAGATATGGTTTTAGATAGGATTACACTACATGATTTAGCGTAGATATAGAAAAGGATAGGGGGGTTAGAATTTAACTATTTAAGTTTTGAGTATGTTTTAACAAAATTGGTAGGGTGAATTAGTAAGAAACTTAGTTTAATGTCATTGTAAGAATGTCTTTGTTATACATTTTTTAATACTAACTACTTAAACAAGTAGATAGGGGATTTTAAGGTAAACAGGGTAACATTGTCTAAAGTTACGTTAAAATACGTTACCACAATTTATGACTGAATTGTATATTTTATTATGTAACGTTTGTGTTTGACAGTGACCATAGAGATTAATGGTAGACTACGGTCCATAATAATTACAACTTTAAACATAGTAACTAAAGTCCATTTAACATGTTGCCTTGGTTATAACTATGTAAACGAAAAAAGCACAGACTGGCTGAAAAATAATTAACTTTACTTTGAATAAATAAAATAATATAAAATAATACAACCAAAAGCAACTGTCCAAATGAGGTCAAATAGGATAAGCGCTTTCGTTTGGCGGTTGCCAAACTTTTTCAAACAAACAAAACATCACTTCCTGTTGGTTAAATACTCCAATTTAGTGATGTAATCCATGCTTAAACTGTGGAACCCTAAAGATACAATGTATCCTAAATAGTGTAACAATAGCCAAATAACCATAACATTTTATAACATGACATTTTATAAATAACTGTTACCATCTATAAACACATAAAATGCTGTCGCTTCTGCAAATGACCCTCAAAGCATACATAAAATCATAAAAAATGAACCATTTAAAACTACCTATATACATATAATAAAGGTTTGAAAGTAAAATTGTGTTAAATAAGAATAACATTAACTTACTTTCATCAATAACCTACAACAACTCGATGCCTAAATAATCTCCGTACACTCATATCTTGATCAGACCTTTTGTCAACAAGTAAATAACGTCAACACTACATATATTAATTCTCATGCAACAGTGACTTTAAAATAAGAAACCTTGTGTCAATTTCATTCCTGTGAAAGCGGCGATTCCAAAATAAGTGTAATGTAGCCAGATGATAAACCAACCTTGTAAATAAACTAGTAAGAATGTGTATAAGGAGGTGTGTTAAAAACTAAATGTGTTTAAAGTGGGTATGTTGAAGAAAAAGGGAATATATAAAAGTATATATTGTCTTATATTAATTTATGAACCATTTGAAACAGCCAAAATTAAGGTGTTATAATTAATACTATAAGTAAAGTGTGTATGGTTAATAAACTGAACAAAGTTCTAAACTTGACATGATGTTATAATAAATGTTTTTGTAAAAAAATATATTGTTTTCAATATTTTAAACATTATTGTTAAAAAATATGTAGTTAAAAATAAGATGTACGGTCACCATAATTAATAATGTTTTATAATATCTTCAATAAATAATTAATAATTAATAATACTATGTAATATATAAATATATTGTATATGTGAATAAATAATGTAAATATAAAAAAAAAATATATATATGTACAAGTATATAAATATTAAAAACAGTATAAATATTAATTAATTTATATATAACCATTCAAGTACAAAAAATATATATGTCAGTACTAATGTATGATATTTGTAAAATATTAGTATATATATATATATATATATATATATATATATATATATATATATATATATGAAATTTTCTACAATAACCAATGAAAATAACACACGTGTGAATGAAACTCAATGTGAGTAATGAATGCTAAAATGCCAATAACCACTCAAAAATATACAAAAGTATAATAAGGATGTAATAAAAATATAAAATACTGAGATAAGTACTATCCCTATACCTTGTATATATCTATATACATTTATGTAATATAATAAGTGTATATATCCAAAAGGATGACCTATGAATTAATTATCTAACAAGAGATTTTAATTTTAAAATACTAGCAATAGAAATGGCATTATTCAATCCTGGCCAATTATGTGCATTAAGTTTTATTTGCCATTGTAATTCTAGTTTTTCCAATAATGGTTGCCATGCACCCCCCCGGCATCCAAGTTTAAAACATCTAGAACAACAAATTTAAAAGAATGGGATGCATAAGTAATAACATGTCTAGCTAAAGCATTCATTTCATTACAATCACGTATAGCTCTAATGTGTTCTCCTATGTGATCTTTCAATTTCCTTTCCGTTTTACCTACATAAAACGCCATGCATGTACAACATAAGGCACAATATACTATCTTTTCACTAGTACAACAAACTTTTTCCTTTATTCCAATCTTTGTGCCATTAATTGCTAATTCAGTGGTTTCAAACACGTAACTGCAATATTTACACCTGCCACATTTATACATTCTCCCTTGTTTTGTATTATGTGTGTTTTCCAAGCATTTTTTCAAGTTCATGCCCTTTTTGTACACTGTTGATGGATTATAATTAAAATGCTGGTGTAAAAATGGATCAGCTATTAGAAGTTGCCAATTTTTTGTAAGTATCTTATTAATTGAATCACTGTCAGAATTAAAAGTAGTAATGAAACTTCTAGTGAAGTTTTTTACTTCACTCGTAGTTTGAATGTTAGTAAGATTATACATGGAATGAATCAAGTCAGAGGTGTTCAATTGTATATTCATATCTTTCTTATTACTAGCCTCTATAGAATCTGTAGTTATGTTGTTCGTTTGATTCAATAGAGGTTTGAAATATGAATTATCACGTTTAGTTATTATTTCTACCATAACATCATTTATCAATCTATTAGGATACCCTCTGTTTTTGAACATTCCACATAAATTCAGACATTCAGATATAAAATCATCCCTATTACTAATCATTCTTGCTGCTCTAACAAACTGGCCTTTTAGAACTGCTCTTTTTTGAGCATAAGGATGGCAACTATCAAAATGCAAAAAACTATTGCTGTAGGTCTTTTTTCGAAATACTTTTGATATATATCTCTTGTTATTATAATCTTTTTCTAATAAGACATCCAAATAAGCTATTGTATTTTTATTAAATATAGGTGTAAATTTTAAAAAGGAAGTAGTTGAATTAACATAATTTAAAAATTCATCTATCCCTTCTTCATTCCCATTCCATAAAACAAATATATCATCTAAAAAATGTAAATAAGTTTTACAATGAGTAAAAAATGGGGAATTGAAAATAAATGTATTTTCCCATACACAAATTACTATGTTTGCATAGAGGCCTCCACAAGGAGATCCCATAGCTACCCCTTCATTTTGTAAATAGATGTTATTATTAAAAAGTATAAAATTATTTTTTAAAATAATATCTATTAACTGATCAAATAAATTAATGCTGTTTTGAAATAAACCCTTTAGCATCAAGTATAAGTTTACCCATTCCATTCCTAGTTGGTGTGGAATGACAGAATATAAGTCTTTGACATCTATAGTTAAGAAGATATCCTTTTCATTATATGTTACAGAACCTATTGTAGACAAAAAATCCCAAGAGTCTTTTAATAAATAATTTTTTGCATGTATATATGATTTCAATTTGTTATCAATAAATTTTGCTATAGGATTGGTGATCGAACCCTGTGCATCCACAATGGGTCTGAATGGGGGTGTGTTTACATCTTTAAGAATTTTTGGGACTCCGAACATAGTTGGAGTCCTTGGATCACTGACGTTCATGTAATTAAATTCATCAATATTTATATCCCCTTCAATAAATAAGTCATGAATGATCCCTCTAATACGTTTATAAGCTCCATTTATTTCATTAATGGAGCTCCTTTTGTATGTATTACTATTTAATATGGCTTCTATTTTGATATTATAATTATGGGTATTAAATATAGTTATACCCCCTCCTTTATCTGGCTTTATAAGTCTAACACTTTTTGTTTCCATTAGTGTCTTTAACATATCATTCTCCTCTTTAGTTAAGTTATATTTCTTATTTTTTGTTCCTGAAGATTCAAGTGCACGAAGATCTAGTTCACACAATTTTTCAAAAATTTCCAAAGTAGGATGCAATGGAGGATTGTATGAACTGGAAATATAGAACGGTTTCATTACCTGTTCTGTATTTTGAAATGACAAACTTAAATTTAATTTCCGAACAAAAACTTTAAGATCCTTTTTGGTTTTGTTCGTGCTCTTATTGTCTTGGTTATAACTATGTCAACAATTTACCTTTGAAGAGGTTTAGCGATGGGTGTGTTCAGATAAATTATTCAGTATGTTGGAATGACTTTGAGTTTCGAAAACTATGTAAAGGTATTATTTGAGAGCTTATTGGCTGATATTACAGGACAAGGTTATTTAAACTTACTGAGTGTACTGATGTATTGTCTGTAGAAGTCTGGATATTATCCAGACAAAAAGCGCTTAATACACTGCTTTCTTGTTTTTGTGTTTAGTATTTTAGTATTTTACTTTACCTTGCCAACCATGTTTGTGTCGGAGGAACAATTTTAATAAAACTTGTGGAAGGCCATCACCATTTGGACTTGGTGCTTTTTGCTGTGGTTACCTCGTTTGGTAAGTGTTTATTGGTGCTAGGTTTGTTTGTTTTCATGCTTGACCCCATGGAAGTGAAAGCTTGCAACATTGAAACCTCAGAACAGTGATTTTTTTCCAAGAAAAAAATTGCTGTTCTGAAAAAAAAAAACAAAAGACAAAAAAAAAAACAATTAAACATTACATAATGTGGTGGGCTTTGCCCCCCACATCCCCCCTACTTAAATATACCAACTCTGAGATCACACTAGAGTGCCGAAAAGTCAAAGTAGCGAAAGCAGCCAAACAAATTCTTTCCCAGGGAAAGAATTTGCTGAAAATCCACTTCGATATTTTGCCTTTTTGTGCTTTTCAGTTTGACAAAAATGCATTCGACAACCTGCATCTGTGACAGCATAATAGGGAGTCTTCACAGGTGACATATGAATAATTACATCCCAGGTAGCTGGCCTACCAGTGACATACTCAGTATTGGACAACAGAGACTCCATTAGTAGTCATACATGAGCTGACCTTTGCTGGGGTGACTCAGGGGCCAGAGATGTGCTCCATGTTAATGCAGGCAGAGCAAGCAGAAATGGCCATAGGTACTAGACAGCAGCATGTGAGTCCAGCAGGTCTTGTCATGGCTAGTGTTTAATGTCCCATTTGACATCATTGCATCCCCCCTTCTGCATTCCATTACAAGCTTACATGATTGACGTACTTGTTATAGTGCTCAGGAGTTTCCTCACAACAATGCAAATGTTTAGGTTTGTATAGTCTCAGTCTGTCTTTGTGGGTATGGGTTGAGACCTGTGTTGCATAAGCAGCAGCTTGCCTTTTGTAGGTACTGCTCATGAGCAGGTGATGGCCTGTGCACTTGCTACTTGAATCCAGAGCAGCTGTGTTGTCTTTCCATTTGCCAATGTCATAGCAACACAGTGCTATAATTATGACTTTCATGTGTGCCTTGCTCCTTTTCCTTCCCTGTGTGGCGGACATTATGGAGGTGTGGGGGCTACAGCTTCACAGACACTAGGTCGGAATACCTGTCAGGAGAGGACATGTGGAGATAGCCCAACAACATGGGGAACAAAGCTCCAGAATTGGGTACAGATTGTAAGTCAGTAGTACTACTATACACATAGAGGGTTGCTAGATTAACAGGGTCCATTGGACATGCATTTTCTGTGTGACTTGACATCTGGCAGTGATATGTCTCTGACATACCTCTCCACTGTTCTGAAGTCCACAGACTGCTCAGAGGTTTGCCTGTTATGTTTGGTCTGTTCCTCAGACAACATCTGTTTTTGTGGAAGCAGTAGGATAATGTGAAGATTGTAGTCAGTGACTGTTAACATCCATTGGTGTTTCAGACATCATGCCCTTCAGGGATGTTGTATTACAACAAAGCCTGTGACACTGGCAACTTTTTCAGTTTGTAACACCATTATGTGAGATATGTCCCACTTTTCAGCCCCCTGTCCCCCCAGGTATGTCATGCTTTGTTCAGATGTCTTGCAGTAAGAGAGTCAGAGGTATGTGATATCATTATTTAGTGACTGCACTCAAGCTATCATCCCATTGACTTAGCAGACTCCTGGAAGTGTTTTTCAGCAGTGGCCATGAATATGGTCTCACACCCTGGACATTATGTGGAAATCTGTACATATGAGAGTTATGTATGTCTGGCCATTGTGAAGCAACTGCCAAGACTGTGTAGCAGTGTTGTGTGTAGATGTTTGGCTGAGTAGGGAGAGTAGCAGATGTGAGTGTCACAGATCCTTTTATTATCTGACTGTGCATGCTGCTATGGCTGCTGCTGGTCTATCAGTTGTGTATGTTTGTAGGGGCAGACTGAGAAATGTCCTGTAACACCTCAGGATTCCCACTACACTGTGAGATGGGCCAGTATATGTCAGTGTAGTGTGTGACTGGGAATCAGGATATGTTCATTCAAACAGTCATTCTACTCTAGAGTTCATTTGGGGTACTGGTATGTTGCTGTGACTGTGGTGCAAATGGTTGTGGGTGGACATTTATGCACCACTATCTGCTTTTCCCTACAGTTCCATCCCTGTAGTGCATGATATATTTGGATATATATGGGTAATTGCCCAGAGCTGATTTGGATTAGTGTCATGTTGGTCTTACTGTGGTTCAGAAGGTGCTGGGTGACATGGCTGGCAGCTGTCATGGGTTTTTTTCCAATCTATTACATGACTGCAGTCATACCTCTCCACTGTCCAGATGTCTAGACACTGTCCTGATGTGTGGCAAATATGTTTTGTCTGTTGGCCACAGCACTTGTGGGTTTCTGAGAAATCAGTGGGATGATGTGAGCATTGACATCAGTAAATAATGACATTCATTTGTGTTTCAGAACTGGAATCTGTCTGGCATTGTATGTTGAAGCCCACCGTGCCACTCTAGCAGACTTCTACGTGTATGACAGCCGTATTTCAAAGATTTCACTATTGTGTGCCCTTTATCCTCTTGTTTGTTGGGGTTTTTGCAGATGTGTTGCAGTAAGAGTTTGGTTATCTGTCTATATATCTATGTATGTATATATATATATATATATATATATATATATATATATATATATCTATATATATATGTTGAATGACTGTTGTGCATGATAGGTTTGTAAAATCATTACAAATTCCTACAGCTCAGATGGTGTAGAGGTCATTATTGTGCACAGGCTCCTGGTTTCCAGAGCTGGAGCTGATTACTTTTTTCATTAATGTTAAATGACCAGAATGACTGATATGTTTGTAAAAGCATTACAGATTTCCACAGCTCAGAGGGTGTAGTGGTACACTGCTGTGATTGTAGTGCACAGCATCCCCGATTCAAGACTTATCAGGGCTGATTATTTTGTTGCTGGGCTGATGGAGACAGAGTGATTAAGGCACTTTTCAGCAGCTGTGAGTATGTTCAGGTTTGCATGGAGCTAAGTGTTCCTAACAGATGGTTAAGCCCTGTTAGCTTCACTTAGCAACACTACTCTGGCTTACACCAGCGCTAATTTTCTTTAAAGAAAAGAAAAAAGGGTTATAGGACAGTGGTGAAATAGGGGTAAGCAGAGGGTAAAATATTATGAAAAGCAGTTAGGGATGTGATGGATGGGTGTAGGAAAGTACCATATCTCTACATTTCTTCGGCAGCTACAGCTGTGAATAACGTGCAGAATTTGGAATTTACAGCCTCATACCCCATGAGGAGGGGTATTGGTGACAGACATTTACAGAATAATCTGTGGCTTGATTGATTAGTTTCAATGTACATGGGGGCGAAATGTAGAGCTATGTATGAGGCAATGTTTTTTTTTGCAGGACAGATGCCCTTTTCTTTTTTTAAAGTGAGAGTGGGATGTTGGGGAAGGGCTGTAGGTATGTTTGGGGAGGTAGGTTGGGTGGCATAGGTTGCATTTACAGACAGACAAGACAGACAAGACATCAGACAGGGGTGTTATATGACACATGAGGGGGGTAAACACCTTTGACGGGGATGTGGTTGGGAATCAGAAGTCCATGAGTCCCCAAAATGGATACAGTGGGACTGAGGTCCCCGCTCATGGGCAGTCAGTCTTCCTCCATGGTCCCGAAGGTGGCTGTGCTGGGGGCTGTACTAGAGGGGTGGCCTGCTGATCGAGGTGCACCAGGTGGCCCTCAATCTGGCACAGCTGCCCGCCCAAACCCCGGAACTGACTGCGGGTGACTGGCTCCTGTCTGCGCTAGCTCCCGGGGGGGGGGGCCCTGTCCCCTGAGGTGGTTCCACCTGAAGGCGGTGCAGGACCAGCAGATGAGGAAGTCCAGAGTTGGGTCCCAGATGAGCTGGGGCCCAGTGCCATGGCCAGATGAGGTGGGGAAGGCGGATCCACCAGGATCTGCCTTCCCAAATGTGCTATGTTGTTGAGGTTTTAAAAAACATGGTGGTTAGTCATGAACAACACATTTCAAGATTAGTTATAACAGCATGCATGGGTGTTACAATTAACCTCATAAAACAGATTTGAAACAGTTGCATAGCAAAACAAACACATGCATAAATGGAAGAACAGTATGCATCGTAACAGCATGCCAGTAACATTGACAACAAGCCACCAACAATGGTATTTGAACAAAGTATGTTAACATGCAACCAATTAAATATATGAACAATAATAGAACACAAGTCCCAACATTAGTTTTGGAGAAAAACATACCCATAGTATATGAATTATAGTATTGATCCAGATGAGGGATGGGGGGAGAGGCAAAAAGTCCATTAACAACTGTTTATGCTTCTATTTTCCACAACAGTACTGCTGAATATTCTGTGGGTCTGCCCTCACTTTACATCTGCCTATGGCCCATAGCTTCTGTAGCACAAACGTACCTATTAAACTGACAGCCTGGAATGGTATGGGGCAAACTGTGACAATTCTGGATACATGACTAAATGGGACTCATACATGTCAGGGCTACATATCTGGCACAAGAGGGCTACCCTGAACTGCTGTTATGTGAGTGTGCTACTGGCATACTTCAACTGGTTTCCTATATATATCCAGGATTATTGGCAGCAGTGACCACTAGCCATGATAGCGTGACACTTGAGTGACATGTATCAGGAAGAGTACATGCTGTATGTACCTATCATGCTGTAATTTGCTGGCATGTGGTGGGACAGTTGAACAGTTCTACACAGTTTATTAGTATACCCTTCATACAGCTACCACCAACATTTCCTTACCTGTAAAATGTGTGGAGAAAATATCTAACACTACCTGACTGTTTTTACATTTATTCCTGATTCCTTGTGTGTAGATATGCACACATCTTAGTACAATTCCCTGGATTCGAACCATGTCTGGGTGTGCAAAATTAACAACTAAGCTATTTCTCACCATGCTTAGTTACTGGGGAACTGCTGTTTCTTATTTCACTGCTTTCTGTCTAATAATCTCTTGTTTAGACAGTCTGAACTTGTAATCCTATGATGCATGAATGACAGATAGTTATTGTACTATGAATTAATCCTTTGGATTACTACAATCTGGAAAGCAAAGGTTAACACAAGGCAATGCTGCATGGAACACACTTTGAAACTTTACATGTTACTATTCAGGGTTCAGAACTTAGTGCAGTATATATTTCACATTTCAATTATATCTTGTTTTATAGCTCCACCACCTACAGTTTTTCTTAACAGCTGGTTCACAGAACAACCTCAGTTAATGTATGCTGTCACAGTTGCTGTGAAGAACCTGTATACATTGTGTATGTCTACAACAACATACCAAAATAAACATGACAGTTGTTTGTAGCGATCTTTATTGCACATCAGTATTAGTTGGTCAAACTTTTTTATTTATTCATTTAACACAGTAATAGTATACCTACTAGCAGTAAGCAATGTGCTCCTTATTAGCTGTTTGAACAATATACTGCAGAATAGATTTGTACTCACCAGCCTATCGGCACAGCCTCAGCAGTCTGTCGGCATGGGGTTCTACATTACTAACCCTCTCTGCTGCAGCTGTAGGGCAAAAAACAAACATTAATGCATACCTGTCTATCACATTCTCAGGCTAGTATTTGCCGCAGACTACTTGATAGTGATATTTACTCACTACTGGAGCATTCCATGCCCATGCATCTTGGATCCACTCGGCCAAGAATGCCCCCATTCCTCCGCTTTAGGTCAGCATAGTGGTGCCATACCTGCTCACCAGTCTGGGGGATGCCAGTAGCTCTGGTGAGATCACGTACAAAATGGTCCCAGGTCTCCACTTTGTACTGTGAGCCCTGGTACTGGCCCTGCAGCAGACTCTCCTCATGGTTTTCTACAAGAAGTCCAGCCTTTACCCTGGACTCCTGAATGCTCCAGCTCTGTGCCCGAAAGCATGCTCCTTCACCTACACCAGCCATAGTACCTGCACAGATGAACTATAACAGATTCTGGCTGTATTCCCACCTGCACCATTTAAATAGAGTGATATTCCTGTCCTTTGCTGTCATTGGACCATTTTGAACATGTTAAGCTCCGCTAAGCAGTGTGGAAATCTGCTAAGCTGAGTTGAAGAGTGCTTAAAGGGGAATTGCTGAGCACTGCTTAACAGTGCATAAATCCACTTAGCTGAGCTACCTGCTGCTTAGCATTCATGTCTAAGTGATGCTTAAACCTGGTTAGCATAGCTCAGCATTGCTAACCATTGCTCACTTTTCATTTTTAGAAAATATCAGAATAATGACTTCATGTAGTCAATGTATATGATTTACTTTACATGACATCCCTCTATATGCTTTCATTACATTTGCAAGGGGTGTGACTATACTGTATGGGATACTTGTGTATACATGGGTGATGTCACATGTTATATGTAGTTGCACTTCTATTTTACACCAGCTACACTACCCTGGTTGACAAAAAACAGTTACTACATAATTTAAGTTGGAAGAAATATTTTAACACTGCTTTCCCATATAAAAATAACTTGCCTGTCTTGGAATTGAACCATGAGTGCCTGCATGTAAAGCTAAGACTCTAACCACTACACTATATTGGTTTGGGTACTTCAGCTGTATATTTTTATCGCCTATGGAATGTTTACACAATGCTAAACAGAGGGCCGTAATGCACACACCTGCTCAGCTACGCTTTAACATTCCTTAGTATGGAAAAAAATTATTATATTATTATTATATTATTATATTATTATATTACATGGAGAGTATTGTGGTTTTCTGACAAGTCATTGAGGACTGCAGTCAGGAAATAATGGTATACATTTGACTTTCAGATTTCTATCCTCAGTAATTCATGCTAATGCATAACCTGTTTTCTATCAACTTTCTAAGTTTGTAAGAGCAATATTTATGAAGTGTCCCTATTTTTGTGCCTTTGTCCACATTTCCTGCTTTAACAGGTTGTGAGGTGTCATATGGCACTTTTACAATGCAGGGGTTGTGTCACCAAACCTGCCACACACCCCCTGCATTGCTTTCCTGCTCCCCTATGTATTTCAGTGTCCATGGACACTGAAATACATTTATTTCATTTCAGTGTCTGCGGACACTGAAATGCTGGCAAAATATTAGAGGAATTCTCTAATATTATGCCACATTACTTTTAGAAAGTGCCGTATGGCACTTTCTGAGTGCAGGGGGTGTGTTAACTGTGCGAGCAGTGCTAGAACATGCCCCCTGCACATGTTCACTGTTCATGTCTGTACAGCCCTTACCAATAGTGCGTCTTCATGATTATGCAAGGTGCGCTGCTGTTAGGGCTGTGTGGACATGGACATGGTTCACTCCATGCAGGAATAGCACTATTCCTGCATGGAGTTTATTGAATTCCAGGGTCTGCTTAACACTTTTAAGAGGCAAGCCTCATTCTGCCTACCTTAAGAGCACCCTTAAGCAAACAAGTAAGGAGCCTAAGGGAAACATTAGGAAGCTCAAAGTTGAGTATAAATTTAAAATGGTTACTGTGACGATGTGGGGTGCTGTCATCTGTGCCAGGGAGAGTAGGTTAGTGCATGTGTGGCATGTGCCAGCATGGTTAGCTGGGGTTTTGTGGATGGTTTTGTGTCACTTGACTGTCACACTAACTTGTACAGATGGTGGTGCTAAAAATGCATCAACAATGTGATTACATTTATATTTTTATACAATGAATTTTGGAAGGGAAGATTTGATATTTTTTAAATTGTTCTATAATTTTCAAATACTGCAACAGATCTTAGTAAAGCTCTGAATGTGTATTGTACCAGAGTCAGGTGATCAAATGTGAAGCCATTCTGTAACCAGCACTGAGAGGATGGAACTCACACAGCAGCTTGTTTCATTTTGTTTTCTTTGTAGCCTGATATAAAAATCTATGATATTTATCACAGTTCAGTTGAGTTAGTTGAGTTTAATTCAATTAGTTGGAAGATCATCCCCTTGTCTCTCAGCATCCTATCTTGCCTTGCTGTATTAATCAATTTAGTTATTCTTTAGACAATCAGGAAATACAGTGAGATTAGTTTAGCAGTATTTTTCTTCATCTGTTTGGATATGTCCAACTGTGTTATTTTTATTTCTCCTGTAATTGAAGCTCTGATGTTTGTTATACGTTGATATTTAGTATTCTCATGTTTTCTACTTTACTGTTTATTATTAAATATTTTTATACCTTTCCTTGTGGCTGGTCTTTTAGAGAATACGAAATATAGTACTTCCCAGCAGGTAAACAGGTCCCGTTGTAAATATCAAACAACACAGCAAAAAACAGCAACGGTACACTGAAGCACGACTCCAAAAACCATCCAGTAAAAATATATGAAAACACGTTTATTTGTAGGTAAGTGCTTTCACCACTAACGTGGCTTCATCAGAACATCAATGTATATATATATATATATATATATGGTTCTACCTGACATAGTCGAAACCACACAACACCGACAACCACATCACCGACACCACATATTCGACAGTCCATAAACACGAAACCACACATAACCGACAACGAAATAACCGACGGTACACAAACACGAAACCCCATACACTGCACACACCACAATAACAATTAAAAACAAAACACATCCCCATTCCACAAACCACACACACAACACAAGCACACCAAAATCCTTACAAGCCCACACTAAACCTTACCCTAACCCTAAGGTCCGTCACTATCGCACACTTACCTACCGCTCCTAACCCTAACTCACTTAACCCTAACCCTAACTCACTTAACCCACCCTATCGCTCCTAACCCTAACTCACTTAACCCACCCCTATCGCCCCTAACCCTAACTCACTTAACCCACCCCTATCGCTCCTAACCCTAACTCACTTAACCCACCCCTATCCCCACAGACCGTCAATCTCCACACTTACCTGCCTCGCAACTCACACAGCCTTTCCCCATGTCGGCATCCTCGGCGTTGGTGTTGTCATCCGTCGTGTCGGTCTTCTGCATTGTCGATGTTCTGCCACTCGCGATTGGTCTTCTTCGATTTCGATCTTCTGGAGCTCAGTTCGATGTCGGTCTTCTGTCAGGTAGAACCATATATATATATATATATATATATATATATATACAAACAAAATTAGATAATCAAACATTTATATAGGAACACTACGTTATTTCAAATTTTCTACCTTTTCCTATTGGTTCTAATTTTTTGCGTATATGTAAACTGATAAAATCAACAAACTGGACTAAATAAAGTCATCGTCCCACTAAAAACTTCATCCAAACCATCAACTAAATGACAGCATTTATATCTTTTGCGCAAAAATCGACATCTCCCAAAAATGACAAATGTTTATTCTAACATCCAATCCAATTACAAACACATAGCTACAAAGTTATGTCACCCATGTAAATGGTCCCTAACTTTAAAAATATATAACAAATTTCCCTTTACAATGGCATGTCGCCAACCAGGAACTAAACATCATTCGGGCCATCAGCTAGATAGCAACATTTATCTCACTCACACAGAAGCCAACTGCCCCCCAGAGACAACAAATATTATTCCAAGCATCAGATCAAATTTCAAACACATAACTACAAAGTTACATCACCCATAAAGGCATGAGTCCTTCACCCGACTAAAACATATCTTATAATTTTGAACCTGCTATTCAAGCAGTCACCAACATAGCAGGTCCGCTAACATCAAAATCATCGTAAATCCATTTATGGGTCCACAGTCCAATTTTCAACCACAGACCTCTATATGTGTTTAAGGCATCCCCTTTCTAGTTAACCAACTAGTAAAGAAATATAGTTATTAATATATAGTCAAAAATAAGCACTAAGTTCAACAGTTTACATAAAAAATGAAACATGATATTAATAATCATGTATCTCAGTAATTATATAAGATATATCATTTCACCAACATTTGTCATTTTTGGGAGATGTCGATTTCTGCACAAGAGATATAAATGTCATCATTTAGTTGATGGTTTGGATGAAGTCCGACTCTTGGTTGGTGTAATGCTGTTGCAAAAACTGTTTTATACTCTTTTCAAAAATATAGCTGTGATCTGTTTATTTGTGTATATACTTTAGAATATTGGTTAGTTAGGAATTTTAGTATAGAGATGAGTTGCCACTACGTTGTATTGTTTTTGGCCATGTGCCTACTAGATAGGTTGAATTTGTGCATAAATGTATTATATAGACAGTAACTGTTTTTAAAGTGATGCTAGCTTCGCTGAGCTGGGCAGGAAATGTAATGCTCAATTAAGAAAATATATGGCTCGATCATATATTATGAGAGGCTGGCATTTCTGAAATGCCACAATATACTTTTATTCCACTTGAATAATGAATAAATGGAATGAGGAGAATGACAAAGTGGAATTTTGCTTAATGTGATTAGCATAGGAAAGAAATATTTTGTGTAAAAGTCTTTCTACCTACGTATGATAAATTTATGTTTGATGAGCTATGATAGTTTTGAAGCTTAACATTAGATGTGTATACATGAAAAACACCCGATGCATTGAATCTGATGCCTAGTGATGTCAGTAAACATTAATGTAACTTTATGGAGTTTTATAAATGGATGCAGTGTTTTTATTTGATACTATTCTAATTTAATCTATTAATACAGGTACAAATTGAAAAAAATTATCATTTTTATTTTAAGAGGGTGTTAGATGAATATATGATGGTCTAACAATCCATTTTTAGTGGGACGATGACTTTAAATTATTTTGTGCAATTTGTTGATGTCATCAGTTTACATACGCACGCAAAAAATTAGAACCAATTAGAAAGGGTAGAATATTTGAAATAAAGTAGTGTTCCTATATAAATGTTTGATTATCTAATTGTGTGTGTGTGTGTGTGTGTGTGTGTGTGTGTGTGTGTGTGTGTGTGTGTATATATATATATTGATGGTCTGATGAAGCCACGCTAGTGGTAAAAGTGCTTACCTACAAATAAATGTGTTTCATATATGTTTACTGGATGGTTTTTGGAGTCATGCTTCAGTGTACCATTGTTTTTTGCTGTGTTGCTTTTAGAGAATACGTTTAACATCTTGAGAGTACCTGTGCTTATTTTAGTGATGCTTTGGCCACTCTGAAAAGCCTGACTGCTTTGGTTACAGTCTACCATTTATGTTAGTATTGATTATACTCGGTATAATTGGACACCCGTGTAAGAGCCTGACAGTGGTTGAATGGTGGCAGCGAGGTTATCTTATAATCTTGGCAGAACGGGTACAGTTAGTAAATCTGTACCAGCCTTTCACAGGAGTGTGTGTGTGTGTGTGTGTGTGTGTGTGTGTGTGTGTGTGTGTGTGTGTGTGTGTGTGTGTGTGTGAAAATCAAATACCCAGGTGTGTGTGTGTGTCAGCTACTTGGAACTGAGACACAGTTCTCCAAAATGTGCCTTGTCTAGGATCTGGAGAGACAGAGAGTCCAGTCCCAGTGGAGTGTGTTCCCTGTGTTCTCTTGGGAGAAATTGTGTTTGATGCAGAGAGCTGCATTTGAAAATACTGCATAAATTCATTCCTGTTTTTAGTGACCATCTCTCACTGCTGTAACTGGTGAGGATTGAGGCTCCTTGATTACTGGCCAGGGGTAAAGAGAAGCACATGCCACATATGCACTACCTCACTCTCTCTGGCACAGGTGGCAACACCCCCACATCATCACATCTACTAAAATCAAAAATAACAATAAACTTTCTTTACCTACATCATGAAGTTAAGAACTAATACCAAACAATGTTTGGAGCTAGTCCACAGTGATTCTATACACTGTGACCCTGAGGCAAAAACTAATATCCTAGCTGACAAATTTAGAACAAACTTTACACCACGCACAGCTATCGTTATTCAACGGGTTTCACAATTTCAGCCAAGCTCTTTAATTAACATCAAAGACATTTTTTCACCCCTCTCAAAAGGTCAGAATGCCTCATCAATGGGGCCTGATAGTTTGCCTGGTTGCCTGATTATCAGTGTCAAATATGACCCATCTGAATTTCTATTTAATATTTTTAGTCTAAGCCTGTCCCCTGGTTATATTCTAGCAGAGTGGAAAACCACCATTGTAATGCCATTACACAAGGGTGGTGTAGCCATTGGCCATGGTAATTGCTGATCCTTTAATTTCGGTATCCTCATATGCAAAGCTATGGAACATTTTATCTCAGACCTCATTAATCTGGACAATGAAAATCTCTCAGTCCTGGACCCTCATCAATTCAGCTTTGTTAAAGGAAGTCCTTCCTCTTTAACTTCATTAACTTCTTTGAAAAAAAGTTACTGAAGCAGTGGGTAGAAGTTATGCTGTACATACAGCATATATGGACCTGGCCAAGGCCTTTGACACTATTCTGCATACAAGCATTATTGACAGACTTGTAAATCTGAATATGCATCATTATATTGTGCAATGCGTAGCTAGCTGGTTGTTTGACAAAAACCATGTAGTTAGACTTGCAGGTGTCATTTCTGAAAGAAAAACATTTACCAGTGGTGTACAGCAGAGCTCAGTGCTGGGCTCATTCCTATTTGTCATCTGTCTCTCAGCCTTCAGACTAACACTTCTTCCCTGGGGTTACCTAAGTTTGTAAATGACTGTAAGTTGTTTGATATTATCTGATCACTCATTCACGTCCAATTGCCTCCACATGGGTTAGAACATGTTAATAGTACAAGGACAGTAGTCTCAAACTAAATGTGAAAAAGTGTATCATAGTTCATTTGGTAAACAAAACATTTTCAAATACCTTATAGGTGACATGTCCCTCCAATCAGACACTGTTATGAGGGATTTAGGCACTCTTTTCAGTAATTCATTTTCATTTGACCATCACGTTTCTGCAGCCATTCACAAAGTTTTCTGTTTAGATCATCTAATTTCCAAAGGCATTTCCTCTAGATTCAGAGAAGTCTTAGTTCCCCTTTACTTGTATCTCATCAGTCCCATTTTTGAATATGATCCACATTTTGCAACACATTTGCCCAAAGATATCACTCAACAGGAGAGAGAGTAGAGATTCATAACTAAAAAGATCTCTGACCTAAAAGTCTTAGTTATCAGGACAGATTGGTATCTCTCTTTCTGTACTCAGTCTTTTGTAGAGTCCTTCATGGAGATCTGTGTCTAGTCCTTGAAGCCTTGAAAGATCCAACTCTCTTTGACCACCTATTCCTTTGCAGAACAAATGATATCTCATATTCAAACTAAAGGAACTTAACTTTCATCAACAGATGAGTAAGACACATTGGCGTGACAGATTCATACCCCAATATATCCTTCACCTTTGGAACAAGCTTCCACTATATGTCAAGCAGAGTAGAACGCTAATCATCTTCAAGGTAAACCTAGATAACTAGACGGGTAGCCTTAAATTGTCCCCTGGTCTGTCTTGACTTGTCCTCCTTGAGGCTGGATGGAACTTTTGAATATGAGTTATTGGCTGGGATTGTGATGGTGTGTGCTCTGATTGCCTAGCACCTATAAACCCATGAACCTATGAAGTCATCTAACTTTCAAAAAAGGTTGGCTCAGCCTGCCATAATATAAATTAGGGTGGCAGGACAGTTCACCTATATGTTAATCTAAATAACTGTGCTACAAAATCAGCTTTCATTGATTTTTTTTCTATATTGTGAAACACAAGTTAGAAGCACTAAAAAGAAAAAAAATGCATTTTTAAGGTGGAGGTCCCCAAGCAAACCCTATAAAAGGGGCTTGATCCCACACCCCCTTACTTATATTTACCAGTGCCATGGTCAGAAGGGAGGGAAGTGAAAAACCTTGCAGTGGCACATCCAAGCCAAGAAGAAAGAGAGAGAGACAGAGAGTGAGTGAAACAGCCAGAGATGTTTCCCTAGTACAGAAGACATGAATACACAGCTTTGCAAGCAAACAAGGGAGAAAAGAACATGCTAGGACTTAATTTATGGAAAATAAGGAAGTTAAAACTGTAAGAACCTTAAATTATGATGTAACAAGGAATGAAGGAATTCTGAAGATAAGAAGTGGTCTTACCAAACTGTACGGTATTCAGGACAGTAAAATGTCTCCCTCGTACATGCTGGTGCATTTCTAAGTGTGTGCCAGCAATGATTCACTTGTTTAGGGAGATTTCTCTCTTCTTTGTGTTGGTGTGACAATGGAGCTGTTATAAATGTGGAGGGTGTGGCAGGAATGCATATGACTTATATCCATGCAGCTCAACTGCAGAATTTTACAGAATGTCTAGATTTTTGTGTCATCTTTTGGCCTGTTCCTCATAATGCAAA
Organism: Protopterus annectens; assembly: GCF_019279795.1. Classification (NCBI taxonomy): domain Eukaryota; kingdom Metazoa; phylum Chordata; order Ceratodontiformes; family Protopteridae; genus Protopterus; species Protopterus annectens. Next base: position 1,537,913,461 of record NC_056728.1, on the reverse strand, counting down.
ACCTGTTATTCCACCAACTTTCTAAGTTTTTAAGACAGCATTTAAAATCTCTCCTCGATGTTAGACCTTTGCCCCGAAATTATTTTTGGCTTTCTCCAGAATTCCTGTGCTAAGTTGTTAAGAGGTACGCTCAAATCAATATGACATGCAAGTTTTAAAGCATATTTATGGGCTTGGGAAAGAAGAGAGGCGGGGGAACAATGTGAAATTATGGGAGTGAGGGTGCTGAATACAAGTGAGTCAGAACCAAAGGGAAGAAAGGAAGAAGGTATCAAAGGGAAATTAAGGAAATGATAATAATGGAGAGGATTGGAAGATGATGCAGAAGAGATGACACAGAACAGCTGGAATAATAGGAAGTAAAAGGTGCAGGTACTTTGGAAACAGCAAAATGGAGAGGAAGAGGAAGAGGAAGCAAAAGCTATATATATATATACTGATGCGCCTAAAGCTGAGTAGTTTCTTTTAGTTGTACTAGCTCTTCATTTCTGAGCTACTTGCTCAGTCTTTGTTTAACATCCTTTTAATTTCATACCTACTGAAGTATTTTTTTATTTATTTATTTTACATTTGTTGACTGGGATAGTCCGACTGGATACATATCCATTTTCAGTGGAGGCCCAGAGAGAAACGCTCCACAAAAATAATGATAATAATAGTACAACAATATTCAAAGAGAGAAAAAGGATGTAGATACATCATTTCAGAAGGTATAACACAGTAGGAATACACTGACACTTGTTAAAGGTTAACAGAGCAAGAAAAAATATAAAATAGATCATTTCACAAATGTAAAGCACAATAGAAAAACGCTAAAGTGTACAGAAAGGTTAAACTCAGCAGGCATAACTGTACATTATGACATGACACAACAGATGAATAGAATGTCTGGCTTGCTAATAGTCTGATAGGTAGAGAAAGACCAAGCTGTTGGATTGGGTTAGTCAGGGTTTAGGCAGGGGCAGAGCCAGTTAGTTTTAAAGTACATTTTGAGGCCTTTTTTAAATAGGAGTAGAGGTGTTTCTTGGGTCAGAGTTGCAGGAAGTTCGTTCCAAATTTTACAGAGTTAGCAAACAGGGACTCCCCTGCTGTGTTGTTGGATTTTAGGGTTAGGACAGATAGTTTGTTGGACGAATGAAGTGGCCTGAGAGCATTATGTGGGCTGATAATGCTCTTGAGGGTTGGGGTATTGTCTGGTTGGTTGAGTACTGTGTGTGCTACTGTAAGCTGGTTATACTTCAAAAGGGAAAGAAATTTCAGCCAGTCAAGTTGAGCTAGGTTTTTGCAATGGTTATTCCTGTATGCCATACCTGTGACAAATCTAGCTATATGGTAGTAACAGGAGGAGAGTTTGTTGAGGTAAGCTTTGGAGAGGTTAGTAAATACCGGAGAGGCATAGAGGAGAGTGGAGAGAAGATGGGTTCGTGCAATAGCAACCCTAGCAAAAGGGGTGAAGAAAGGTTTGACCTTGTAGAGGGATCCTAGTTTTTTGTTAATGGACTTAATAGTGTGGTCAATATGCATGTCAAATTTGAGGTTAGTATCTATTAGTACTCCTAGGAGCTTAGTTTGGTCATCTGGGGAGATGATTGTGCCATTGTTAGACTTAATAGTGAAGAATGGATGAGTGGATCTATGGGTAGGTGAGAAAAGCAACAGCTTGGTTTTGTTAGGATTCAGGAGTAGTTGTCGATTAGTTAGCCAGTTCTCAATGTTGTTAAAGGTATTCTGGGTTAGGGATAGCAGATTTGTTTGTGAAGTGGAAGAGCAAATCAAGGTAGAATCGTCGGCATATTGGATACAGTGTGCATTTCGAATGGTAGTATGAAGGTTGTTTATGAAGATAGACCTAGTATAGAGCCCTGAGGGACTCCTAGGGTGACTGGGAGATGGGATGACAGCTTGCCTTGCCATAAGACAGCCTACTGTCTACCACTTAGATAGGATTGAAACCATTGTAGTGAGTGATGGTCTAAGAAGACAGCTTTCAGTGTACTGACCAGTAGCTGATGGTTGACCATATCAAAGGCCATAGAGAGGTCCAAAAAGAGTGCTGATGATAGTTTGTTGTTGTTTCAATTAAGGTTGATGACATTGGTGAAAGATAAGAGAGCTGATGTGGTACTATGGTTGTGGTCTGAAACCATGCTGTGAGTATGTGAGTAGTTTATTATGGTTAAGGAAGTGCATTAGTTGTTTGTGGATGCATTTTTACAATATTTTTGATAGTGGTGGGAGTATGGCTATTGGTCTAAAGTTGGACAATTCTATGGAATTACCTCCTTTATGTAGGGGTATTATATGTGATATTTTCCATGTTGATGGAATGGTTGCCTCGGATATGGATCTATTAATGAGGACTGAGACTGGGAGAGTGATGGCATCTGCAGCTAATTACAGGTACTCAGCAGGGAGGTGGTTGGTTGCTAGAGTAGTGGGTTTAAGTTTTTTGAGAAGGGCATGGATTAGGGTAGTAGGGATAGGTTGGAAGCTAAAGGAGAGATGAGTCATGGGAAGATTTGAGCTGTCAGTATTGTTGTTTGAGGTAAGGCGGGGGTATGGTGAGGGGGGGTTAGGATTGGTAAAAGTGAGTTGGATGGTTAGTGTCTGGATAGTTTCAGTAAAGAAGCAATTGAATATGTTAGCGATAGCTATTGATGTTTTGTCGAGGGCTGCTGATTGGGTGGGAGTGGTGGTACAGCCTGGTTGGAGAAGGTTATTTATTCCAGCCCAGAATGTTTGAGGTTTGTTTTCATGCTGTTGTTGTAGATGGGTATAGTAGTATTTTTTTCCAAATACAACAATATTCCAAAAAAAAATGAACCCAGTCTCAGGAAAGAAAGAGGAACCAATAATCCAATAAATAATTGTTGTTTATTAATAAAGTTCTAGCGCCTCGGTGTAACACCACCTTTACAGAATCTAACAAACATTCACCATCTTTCCCTTATATACCATATATAAAAGTATTTATACAATTATCAAATTAATCAATTAAAATCACTTAAGACCTTAATTAATATTTAAAGTAAACATTTCCAACACAATTCATTATTAAGTCCAAAAGGGGTTAATGTATTATATTTTAAAATGTAAATTGCTTCTTAATATTCAATATTGCTCCAAGGTACGGTTTTGGAACAAACAAATTTAAAATATGAAGATGAACAATTATTAAAGGATAAACTTGAATATAAAGAAGCAATAATATAAAGTTCCTCTTTCTTTCCTGAGACTGGGTTTGTTTTTTCAGAATATTGTTGTATTTGGAGTTTATCAGTGACTGGAATGTTGTTTTGCTATGTCTTCTGATCCAAATATAGACATTCCCAGGGTGTTCTGAGGCGAGTCCTCTTATACACTAGGAGCTATGAGCAACAGTGGATCCATGACGGGGTCACAGATATCTATGGACCAGTTCTTAAACATTCCTTCGACTTCAGTTGGAATGATGGGTGATAGTCGCTCGGTAAATTCCAATGTGGGTAACAATACAGAACAGTTTTTTGATGTATATTTAAATGAAAGATCTAAACATGTATTAAATCCCTTCTCATATATTGGGTTTGCGGTGAATGCTATTCCCAATGATAAGAGAGAAGTTTGCGCTAAATTTGAGAAACTGTTAGAGAAGGAAACAAGGGTGCATTACAATATCTTGGGGTTGCAAAGATATTTAAATCTAGACATTACTCTGAGAGGTTTACGTTTTATAAAAAATCCGAGCACCCATTTTGATGATAAATGCAGCACTGATAAACAGTTTAGAGAATGTTGGGTTGCTGCATCACACAAATGCATTATGGACTGGTTACAAATTTTGCTCGAAAGAGACCAGATAAAACAAATGAAACAGAAACAAGAGCTGTCTGTGTTATCAAATGAAATCTCTGTCTCTCTTGGGGGTGCCAATATTAAAACTTTAATGGAGGATATTGGCACAAAATTAAAAGTATTAGAAGAGGAGTTGACAGAATATAAAAAAAATAAGTTATTGGATGACACTGAGGATTATGAGAGTGGGAGGGCTTTTGTGAAATAAACAAATTATAGGCGAAGAAATGGTAAACGTCAAGGCAGAGGTTTTAAGAAACTTCATTCTGTTTCATTTGCTTCTTTGGAAGGTGTGAGTCAAAGCGAGTCAAACGGAAGCTACATAAAGAATTTCCACCTTTGCCGACCCCACAGCAAGCTGATGACCATCAACAGTGTTTTCATTCCAATGGCGCCAATGTACAGGGACAGAAACGAGAAGAAACAATTTGAAGGGAGCAAATAAAAAGAACTTTGGACAATTAACAGTAAGAGAACCAAATGGTATTGATAACTTTGGGTGTAATGTTGTTAATTTGGTTATTAATGTGTCAAATTGTATTTTATCAGTGGAACAAATGGCGGTGTTAAATCTGGGATTGAAGTTTGTTCCTATGGTACTTCCCAGATTTTATATATTAAAACAAGACATTTTTAAATTACTTCGTAAATTGCATTTAAAAATGTTTTTTAAAGATGTTCCTAATGATTGCTTGGACTGTTCTGATAATTGTTCTACAGATTACACCTTTTTTTCATGTCTTGATAATGAGAATGAAGAGATTGACATGTGTGAAATGAATGCGTATTGTAGACTGGATACGGTTAATATTCCGATTATTAACACATTTATACCCCCTTTTCATAATGAAAACATTACACATTTTAGTTCAATGTTGTCTTTTGAAGGGGAGAATATATGTAATAAGATTAATAATAACAAGGGAAGTATTGAATATAATTTAACATATAAGGAGTGGCAAGCTTTACAAGATTTAAGTAATAGAAAGGAAATAGTGATAAAACCAGAGGACAAGGGGAATAAAATTGTAGTGATGAATGTATTACAATACCATAAAATGTGTATGGATCATTTAAAAGATCATGGCATTTATGAAGTGAGTAAAAAAGAAGACTTTGATCAGGCAAAGATGAAATTTGGAGAGTTGATGGAAAAAAGTGTACACCTGGGTTATTTAACCAGAAAAGATGTTGAAAAAAGTTTGCTGTTAGAGGCAGTGACCTAGCTGTATTTTTTTGTTTGCCTAAGATTCATAAAAATATGCATGATCCTCTGGGCAGGCCGATTATTTCAGCCTGCAAATATTTTTTCCATAATATAGGGACTTTATTACATACAATACTACTGCCCCTTGTTCAAAAGATACCATCTTATATAAAGGACACTTTTGACTTTTTAGAAAAAACTTTGTCTATAAGATGGGATGACCAAATGTTTTGGTTAGTTTTGGATGTGAAGAGTTTGTATACTTCTATAAGACATGAAGATGGTTTGAAAGCTGTCTTGTTTAAATTGGGGGATAGTCCCCAGACAAATTTTATTGTGGAGCTATTAGAATTCTGTCTGAAAAATAACTTTTCTTACAGTAATCAGATATATAGACAAAGACAAGGAACTGCGATGGGGGCACCTTTTGCCCCCATGTATACAAATCTGTTTATGTCAATGTTTGAAGAAAAATGTCTTTATAGACAGGATTTTATGAAAAATTATGTTAAATTGTACTACAGGTACGTAGATGATCTGATTTTCTTATGTGAAGGGGGGAAGAAACAAATTTCACGATTTGTTTCCCGGTTAGAAAGAAACCCATTTGGTCTCTCATTTGATGGTTTGCAGGAAGGTGAAAAAGTAGTTTTTTTGGACTTGATATTGGAAGGTAGAACAGATGGCTCTATACTTACTAGGATGCATAGGAAATTTGAAGATGGCAGTCAGTTTTTACATGCCTTAAGCTGCCTCCCTTTACATTTAATCTATTCCTTACCATATGGTGAATTTCTATGACTATCAAGACTCTGTAATAATGAGGAAATTCTAAATGAAGAAATTAAAAGAACAGCTGAAATGTTTCTGAGGAGAGGGTATGACCCAGTAGTTGTGAGAGAAGCTCAAGAGATAGTGACATGTAAAGACAGTTATAGCAAGAGAAATAATAACAATATAAATACAATGAAGAAATTTGCTGGAAACAAATGATCAAAACAGAACAGGCTTTCACAGCAGAATAAAATTTATTTTGTATCTTTATACAATATTGGTAGAAGCGAAATAACCAGTATGGTTAAGTATTATTGGGATTTTTTTGAAAAAGGACAAAAGTATTACAGGAAATGTTACCCTTCCATGTCATTTAAAAAGGGTAGGAGTTTACAAGATAGACTGGTCCATGGAAAGTTTACATTTCCAGAAATGAGTGTACGTAAACCATTCAGTCTAATGGGTACCAGTTTGTGTGGTAATTGTTCAATTTGCAAGCAGGTGATAGTTTCCTTTGAATATATAAAATGGTAAAAAATATACATCTAAAGATAGATTTTCATGCACTAGTAAGGGAGTTATCTATGTTCTAAGATGTCCCTGCAACTTTTTTTACATCGGGGAGATGAAAAGATTATTTAGGGTTACGTTTATGGAACACATAAGGGACATCAAAAATCAGAGAGAAGAGAAAGTTATTTCTGCTCACTTTAAAAAGTTAAAGTACATAATAATGATTTTTTGTTGCTCCAAGGTACTGTTTTGGAACAAATAAATTTAAAATATGAAGATGAACAATTATTAAAGGATAAACTTGAATATAAAGAAGCAATTTACGTTTTAAAATATAATACATTAACCCCTTTTGGGCTTAATAATGAATTGTGTTGGAAATGTTTACTGTAAATATTAATTAAGGTCTTAAGTGATTTTAATTGATTAATTTGATAATTGTATAAATACTTTTATATATGGTATATAAGGGAAGGATGGTGAATGTTTGTTAGATTCTGTAAAGGTGGTGTTACACCGAGGTGCTAGAACTTAATAAACAACGATTATTTATTGGATTATTGGTTCCTCTTTCTTTCCTGAGCCTGGGTTCATTTTTTTTCAGCATATTGTTGTATTTGGAGTTTATAAGTGACTGGACTGTTGTTTTGATAGTAGTATTTTTTGTCTAATGTGATGGATTTTTTAGTGTCATTCCTTATTTGACGGTATCGGACGAGGTCTATTGGGTCTCCAGAATTATGCCAAGTGGTCCAAGCCTTGTGTCTAACAGTTATTTTGGTATTCATAAGTCTAGTTAGTCATGGGGCAGTTCTAGTTTTGGCACGGAAGGTGCATATAGGGGCATGGGAGTTAAAGATATTGAGGAATTTAGTATTAAAGAAGGCCATGGCCTCATCTAGTGGGATACTTTTAAGTTAAGACCAGTTGTACACCTTGAGATCACATATGAATTTGTCTAGGTTAAAGTATTTTTGTTACATGTCACTTTATAGGTGTGGAGATGGGTGTTCTTAGCTTTGTATTTGATGTTATAGGTGAGGCAATGATCACTTAGGTCATCAGGTAGTATGCCTGAATAGTGCATCTGTGGGTCACCATTGATTAGGATCCAATCTAGGATACTACCTTTGTCTTTATTATGGCTATACCTAGTGGGGGACGATATGGTTTGAGTAAACTCATGGAGGTTTATGTGATTGCTGGGGGCTTCAGAGGAACAGGTGTTCCAGTCAATGTTAAAGTCACCTAAGACTATAGTTTCTTTGGGATAATTGCAGGCTAGCCAGTGCAAAATATGTTCTAGGGTGCTGACATTCTTTCCAGGGGAAATATAAATGTTGACAATATATATACTTTTCTGTTTATTTATTTATTTGTAGTTTGGTGATGAGAATTTCAGTGTTATTTACTGGAGGAGGCTGTTGGGTGTCAATAGTGACTGTGAGGGTGGACTTAAATAATACAGCTACCCCACCACCTTTTGTGGATTTCCTGTCCAACCTAAGGATGTTATATCCTGGGGGAGTTACTTCACTGTCTTTAGTTTCTAGTTTTAACCAGGTTTCAGTAAGACAGGTAATATCTGGGGAGTGGACAGCTAGGAGGGCATGGAGGTAGTGGATTTTATTATTTAGGCTTCTGGTGTTAAGATGGCAGGCCAGGAAAGAGTTAGGATGCTTATTTAATAGAGTATAGTAGGCAGGATTGTTAGCCATAGAGCTAGTGTCAGAAATTGTGGCATTGTTAAGGTTTGTGTTAGGATTGTCAAGTGTGGATGGGCCAGGGTTAGGGTGGATGTCACCATCTTTAGTGAGGGTGTAGTTCAGTCGGGTTATACATTTTAGGATTTTATTAATAAGTTTAAGATATTGACTGTTTTTTTGGCTAGTGTAATTAGGTCATAAAGAGTAATAATATTTGGGGGGGAATGGCTATAGATGAAAGTGTGTTATTAAAATGTTCTAGCTTCTTAAGAGCACGAGTGGTAGAGGTTTGGGATTTTGGGCATTCGAGATCTAGATAGTTTGTGTTCATATGTTGCGAGGTGGTAAGGTAAGTATAACACTATTACTAAGTAGAGGGGTGACAAAGATTTGGATGTTATCATTGTTACAAATAAGAAAGTGTAAAAACAAAGTGTTAAATGTAGTAGCAAATAAGTGGTTACGGGTTATGCTGTCAGAGTAGGAGAAGAGGAAACTGTAAAGTATAGGAATAGAGTAGGGGAAGAGAGGGATGGGCTGTTTAGCAGAGAGTTGGACTGAGGGAAAGAGGGAAGGATAAGGTACAATAAATTTAACAGTAGTGGGGGGGGCGGGTGGAAATTGGGGGCAGGAAGAGATGTGGAGCGTCCACTTCTGACTGCCCTATTTGCTATCTTGACTTATTTCCTTTCGAACAGAGGCATACAATTTGTTTTCTGCTGAATTTGCATACTAAATATTTTGCTAATTTCTATTTTACTTACTGTTCTACTGTTGTATTATTAGACAAGAGCATTTTCTTATTACATACGGATTTACATTTTGCTCACATCAGATCCCTGCCTTAATTATAGCACCATCTGATCTCCTGTTTACCTAAGTCTGCTATATACCAGTAATTAGAGGCATATTACAGACTGTATTTTATTTATTTTCTTAGCTTTGGTACTATTGTTTAATATCAACCTTTTGCTCAATTTTTATGGGTTTGGATTATTTATTTGTTTCAAAAACATATTTGTCTGATTTGTGTTTTATCTTTTGACATTTTTTGGCAGTATTGCTTCTTTCTGATCTTTTATTTGTTGGAGATATATTTCCACTGTTCTCTTCATTTTTATGTGATGCACATTTTATTAAGTTATATAGTATTTAGATTTTAAGCAATGAAATAAACTTTAAGTCTGAATTTTGTTATTGGGTTTCAGGAAAGGAATAGGCTAACAGTGGAAGAGTACTTGATGGTTGTTTGGAGAAGGGGCCAATATATATATATATATATATATATATATATATATATATATATATATATATATATATTAAAAAATCCAGACTAACAGATCTTGTCTGGTGTGGAAAGTGAACAATGTTGCTGGCCACATCCCTTATTTCTTTGAACTCATTCACATAATGATCAAAGAATTATATCCTTCCAGATATTCAACCAGTAACTTAAATTTAAATGGTTTAGCATGACCCATTTTCTAAGAAATTGGATGCAGCAGAAAGGAGTCAGTCATATCAAAGGCTTCAGTTGCACCATCTAACTGTTATATAGGTCAGCTTAGGGAAAGAATTACTAGCATGTCATGTCAAATCTTAACCCTACATGAAAATGGGTAATTCTGAAAAAAGAGCAAATGTGAAGAACTTGTTCAGTGGCCTGGAGAGACAAAATAGCAGGTTATTCTGTACTCATCAACTGAAAATATATCACCTTTATTTTGATGCTGATACCTTTCAAATTAGAAACATCCAGAAAAACAGCACACAATCAGTTTTATGATAGAAAAATTGTAGTCTGTTAAAAATGAGATTCACAGAATGTTGTAGAAGTGATGATGCATTTGTTTTTGAATTTTATTAAAATTTGGTCTTCAGTCTGCACCCCTCTTGGGCTTCTACCAGTATTTTTTAAACTTTCAAATTAAACATGCATACATCATTTGTTTGTAACCCATGGCATGTCACTAAGATTAACCAAGACTTATTATTTTTTTTTTATTTTTTGGGCATATAATGCTTTTTACTGTTTAATTCCTAAAAAACGAAAAAAGCAAAAAAATTTCTGTACTGCTGTTTTCCTGCCCTTTCCTATACTAGAATAGTCCAGATCTCAGATCTGCTGGTTTCAGGACTTTAGTGTATTTTCTGAGTGTCCAGACTTTGTTATACCAGTGGGAGGTCTTTATGCTTATCAGTGAGAGTGGTAAGCACTAGAGCAGCCTATCTGCCACAAGAGGAGTGTCTCCAGCTGTGAAAAGTTACCTTATTGGCCGTTTTGGGCTAATTTCTATCTCTTTCAAGTTTATGAGTTAAAAACCTGTGTTTGCATGGGTTTGTGCATCATTCAGTGCTGCAGGGCTAGGGTTAAAGTATTCCCGGTGCCAGAAGGTCTGCTCTTCAAATTTTCCCTTAGAACTTGTTGGTTTTTCAATAGTAGCACTAAAATCTGAATCTCTGTGACTAGCACTTGCTCTAGAACTGCTGAAAAGTACTAAAAAACTGTAAATTAATACAAGCACCAAAATCCTCCCTGTCAATAACAGAATTAACTGTAGGCACTAAACAACCTAAAATTGCAAAGTACCTTGCCAGGGTAAGGAAAAAACAGCTCTTGCACTTTACTAAAAAGCACCTAACCAGGCATGTCCAAGGGTCAGCTTTTGGTGACTTCTCCTGTCCACCGGGTGAATCTGGGCATATTGGGGCAATGCAGCAATTGCCTCATGTACACAGACAACCCTCTCCTGCTACCACCAAACACTACAACCTGCGAGAGATGCAAGTACATAGCCAAACTGGAAGCAAAGCTGTCTCCAGCTAAGACTGTGCTAGACAGTCAAGAGGGGAAGGTGAACATCTGCACCACACCTCAAGCAACACATAGCCCTAGAAAACCCACACCATCAACACCCACACATAGCAACATGAAACCCACATATGCGGAAGCCCTTAACATTAACCTACCCAAGCAAAGAGGACCTCCGAAGCTGAAATGCAAACAAACACCAATCACAACCCAAGTGACACATAGCTCACAACAGCAATGTGCCACCCAAAAACAGCGCCTAAGGGAAGACAATGTACCAAACACTTTAGTCATAGGTGACTCTATAGTCAGGCACACTGATGTCCCACTTACCAGACTGAACAAGGAGAAAGTTACAGTCAACTGCCTGTTGGGTGCCAGGATCTGCCACATGACGCATGCACTCATGTCACTCCACAACAAGTACAAATACGACTCTGTCATTGTTCATGTTGGAGTGAATTACTAGAGACGTACCTCCCTAGACTACATGAAAAGAGACATGGAAGAGCTCTCAGACCATGTGGCCCAGGCAGGTATGACCCTAGCCCTGAGTAGCATCCTGTCTTTGCCCAGAATAATACTACAGTATAAGGACAAAATGATTGAATTCAACAATTGGCTAAGCTTCTGGTGTCATTCAAAGGAGATCCAGTATCTGTCTGCTTGGGACGACATGATCGACAAACCATGCTTTGCCAAAGGTGGTTTGCACCTGTCGCCCCTGGGATTTAGATTACTGGCTAAGGCTCTTGCCACCCCTACAGTGCCTTTTTTAGGCAAGGTTCAAATGACAAAACCACAAACGTGACAGACACAAACACGCAAAATCTGAGGGTAATGCTACTCAATGCTAGAGGTCTAAACCTCAAAATGCACTCTCTCGAGGCACTCCTAAAATTGGAGAACATCGATATCTGTGCAGTATTTGAGACCTGGTTCAAGGCTGCAGAGATCACCCCTGCATTACCAGGCTATAATTCATATCATACCTTTGCTACCTAACCTGGACTGAAACACTAAAGGTGGAGGCATGTCCATATTCATTAAGGATATCCACACCTCCAGGCTAGTTGCTCAGCATAATGCATCTGAGATTATCCAAGTGCAACTAACTCTGGGTAAGACCGCAATCTAAATTGTAACTTGTTACAGATCCCCCACCATGCCCCAGGATTCCTACTCCTCATTTCTTGATAAACTGGAAAATATTAGGGTACAACCCAACACCCTAATAATGGGCGATTTCAACTACCCCACCATTAACTGGGAAAACTACTCATGTACCAACTGTTTTGCTCAATGTTTTCTGGAATTCATAAATTCCAACACCTTGAATCAACCTATCCCCACCCCCACCAGGGGCAGTAATATCCTAGACCCGGTCATTACTAACATGGGCGACCGGTTTTCCACACCACAGGTCAATTCCTTGCTGGTCAGATCCGACCACAAGCTAATCAGCTTAGACATCCACATCCCGACCCCACCCCCCATTAGGGAAACCACTGTAAAAAATTTCTCCAAAGCCAACTTCACCCTTCTTAAGCCAGAAGTGGCAAACTTCATGACACCCGTGCAGATGGACAATAGAGGTACGACTGCTGAATCCTACACAAATGCACTTTATAAGCACTTACACGAGTACATGGATCGTACAACCCCTAACAGAACCAATATGCTATCCTCCAAAAAGGAAGCCAATCTGGTAGTCCCCTGCCATAAACAAACTCTACAACAGAAGAAAAAAACTGTTGCAAAAAAGAGTAAAATCCCATGACTGGAAGAACTCTCTGGTTAGCCTCAGTAAGAAGCTGAGATCCCTCATAAAATCCTCCAAAGCTAGTTATGAAAACAAAATCGCCACTGATTTTAAAGACAACCACAAAGCATTCTATAGCTGTGTCAAGAATCTCAATGGCAACATTCAGATCTGCTCTGAGTTACAGCACAATGGCACTAAATATACAGAACCAACTGATATTGCCAACATCCTGGCAGATAGGTTCAGTGCTAACTTTACCCCCCTCACCTCCTAAAGGGCCCATCTCTATAAAGGAATAATGCAAAGTTCCTGTAATCACGGCTCCACAGGTAAAACCCACACTGTCCAAAGTCAAGAACACAGCATCCATGGGACCTGACAACATCCCAAGCTGCGTTCTACATGAACTACAGAATGAACTGGCACCCCACCTACGCATCATGTTCAATCATAGCCTCACCTCAGGCTTTTTGTCCACTGAATGTCGCACAGTGATGGTTATCCCACTCCACAAAGGGGGAGCCACCATGGATCCCGGGAACTACCGCCCCATTAGCCTAATGAGCCTGGTCTGCAAGGCCTTGGAACGTATCATCATGGAACTTATAAACAAAGACATTGGTAATCTCCAAACCCTGGACCCCATCCAGTTCGGGTTTGTAAAAGGCAAATCATGTCTCCTAAACCTGATTGACTTCTTTGAAGCAGTCATCAAAGCTGTAGATGAGGGTAAGGTGGTTCACACAGCCTATCTAGATATTGCCAAGGCTTTTGACACTATCTCCCACTCTGGAATTATAGATAAACTCACTAAACTAGGCATAAATCCCTATGTCACAAGATGGGTTGCCAACTGGCTCACTGACAGAACCCACACGGTGAAAGTTGCAGACTCCAAATCTGACTTCAGACCAGTGACAAGTGGAGTACCACAGGGTTCAGTCCTGGGTCCTCTCCTGCTTGGTATCTACTTTTCTGAAGTAAGGGCTTTGGCTAATGAAGTTCGCAGATGACTCAAACTAGGACCCATAATTAAAACTCCTAATGATGTGAACATCCTACAAAAGGCCCTCACTGAGACAGATGCCAATTTTTCTTTTTGTGCTTGAATTAACCTATTCCATTTGGTGTTAGCATATTCCATGGTTGATAATTATATAGTGTCCTAGTGATAATAAGTGGGATCATACCATAGATAATTTGAGGGGACCCCTGCATGGAATAAAGCATTTATGAACAGTCTGTGCTCATCAGTCGTACTGGGGGCAGTTCAGGGGTAAATTTTTATTTCCCATACATAGATCTAAGTCGTGCTTGAATATGGAGAAGAATGAGATTTGCTTTATGTGGTTGGGGAATCTAGTCCAGAAATGCAGTATCATCTGAAAGATATACCAGTCCTTCCAAACCATTCTGCTAATGTTGCAGAAGACATTTATTTCTCTAGAATGAGTATTTCTGATTCTATTTCACTTGCTGATGTGCAGTAAATCCATCAGTATTGGTTTGGAGAATGCCCTGTATGCCAGATACAAGGCTCTTTTTTGTGTCCTCTCATAATAAAGTATCTCTGAAAGTATCCCACTTGTTGCATGTGTCTGGACAGATACATGTCAAAGTGGGCATAATGAGGGCTGAGTAAATGGGGACAATGACCTCTCTCCATCTAGATGTAATCCCTTTGTTTACAAGCTAAGCAGTGTAGAATAATTTTTTTATGACAACAGGCACATGCTGGTGAAAACTAAGGTCACTGTCTACATAAGTTCTTAAACCCTGAACAACTGGGTCATCTCTTAGGGGCATATTGTCAATATGGTAAATCCCTGGGGTAGTTGACTTCCTAAAGGATGCAATAATGCATTTTTTAGCCTGTTGTTTCAGTTCATGAGTTTGGCACCAGTTACTTATTTGGGACACATGTTACTGCAGTTTGCCTTAGTCATTTGATTGTTCAGTGCCTGTTCCTAACTTGCAGTCAGCTACAAACTTAGTCAGCCAGAGTCTTTTAGTATTGGCTTTTACTTCAGAGAATTAGATGCCAAACAGGAGAGGTCTCAGCACAGAATCCTGATTTCCTACATCCTGTCAGTCAGATGGCAGTCCACCAGGTGACATAAGGGGTTTAGTCCCAGTTTATTTGGCTTTTCTATTATGCCTGAGTGGGGGATTATATCAAAAGGTTTGACCTTGTTGAGCTATGCTGTCTGCACCATTCATTTTACCTTCATCCATTGCTTTGGTGACCTTTTCAAAAATAATGAATAAGCATGACCTGTCTTTGACAAATGCAAACTGAGATGGGCCCAGTGTTTGTTGGTTCCCTATGTCCTTATTGATTAGTTCCATGATAAGTATCTCCATGGCCTTGCATATGAGGTTGGTCAGCCTTATATGTCTGTAAATGCCTGGGTCTGTGGCAGGTCCTCCCTTATACACTTGTTAAGTCCAGAACAAAGTAGATCAACAAACTCTCACCACGTTTTCTTTAGTATTGTAATACAAAATACTTTTCTGTTATAGCTAGGTTATCATACATGTTCTTGGGCATAAGATGCAAATATGTAAAAGTGGAACCAATTGTGTTTTGTACCACTGTGTACCTAGCCTCCTTCTGCTGAAATATTTCCAAATGCGGGCTTTGAGATTCAGAAGGCCCTGCCGCATATTATTATTAATGTGGCAAATGATAGAGAAACTCTAATTATGCAATTGTAATGTATCATATAGTCATTGTTTAGTTACTACCCTCACAACTCTTGCAAACTGACATGTTTCATAAGTCATTAGACTATATCAAGTTGTTCAAAGACCTAAAATTATGTTATCTAGAAGAAATCCAGGTTCATCTTCATAAAAATCCACTTTGTTATTACAAGCTTATACAGGCATGTAGCCATCAGCTACTATCCATAAGAAAAGTTACAAATACACATGAAGGGCACATGCTCTTCTTTGACCTAAGTCATCTGCAATGACATGTGTACCTTCTGCTGAGCTCAATAGATACTTGCTACTCTGCTGTTTTCTGCTAGTAGTAATAGGTGTTCACAGTGTTATATAACTGACACATGGATTACTTGTTCTAAAGCAGTTTAGTTGAGAGCAGATTGGTCCAAGTCCTTTTGGATGACTGTTATTTTTGACAATTTTGTACTGAATGAGAACACTATCTGAGAAAAGAAAATGCCATTTTGTATGGGTGTGGCTGCTGGCCTGCTGCAACATGCGTACAAGTCAGTGATTTTAGGGTTACTGTTAGGACTGATGTCTTATGTTCTGTTACATGTAGGCTTAAAGTCAGAGTTAAGGCATCGGTTTAGAGTTGGAGTCCATTTTGGAGCTATAGTTATGATTAGGGCTATGGAATGGAATGTGAGGAGTATCAAATCCCTTATGTGTGGTCTCAGGTGCTTTGCCCCCCTCCCCCCCAAAAAAAGTGTAGATACTTCTGTGTATAATTGCATTTTGTGTATTTTTGATGAATGTGTGTAAAAAATGTTTTACAATTTGTTTTATTTATCACTATTTGAAATTTGATTAGGCTGCCTTTAATGAGTTCATTTTCAGAAAGATGTCCTAGAATTCTAGAGAGATTATGAATATGTGGATTATCTAATTAGTTGAATTCTGATATGGTTTTAGAACAGAAGATATTTAGTAGACAAATCAAATAAAACTATTATGCTTACATTTATTTCTGGCTACTCTGCCTTCCTTAAGGAGTCCCTTTTCCTTTTGCTAACATTTGATTTAATTTAATTTAATTTAATTTAATTTAATTTAATTTAATTTACATGAAGACAATCAATTTATGAAAAGTACAAAAGACATATCTATATATTACACATACTAAATACACAAAGAAGCAGTTCTTCAAACTTTTTATTAATTTTGATTAATTTAGCAAAATTATGTGAATAACACAGGGGCTCTGTGTTAGGTATATAACGTAAGTGTATAAAACTGGATCTATTTCAGTTCTTTCCATTAATGGCATAGCCTTCTTCAGGGGAAAATATTTCTATATGAGGTGGGAAGGGTGGCTTGGAGGCTGTTCACTAACCAGGCAGTAGCATGCCTTTTTAGGTTTGTGGTTATAAGATACGATTTGTGTGAACAGTAGCTTGGATTCATCCCGGGAAACATCCTTCAAGGCTCTTGAACTGAGCTTGGATGTGGTTGTGATACTATCATGGTATATTGGCTTTAGATGATTGCCATGGTTGAGGTGACACCTTGCCCCCATGTGCACAAATAGGAAAAAGGGGTTGTGGATGGATTCTGTTAGAGTGAGCCCAACCCAAGTTGCACAAAAGTCACTGCTGTGGGTGGTCTCCATCAGCTGCATTGCTTCTAATGTGCTTGCACCCACCACAGGGGGGAAGAATGTTGGTGGCCATATAACTACCATGACTCCAGGTTTTTTCCTCACCTGGATGATGCACTTGCCATCAGTCAGTGGCTGGGAAGATCAAATATATAGGCACAGGCTGCCACTAAACATACCATGGTACAGATAGTGAATGTACTATATGGCTTATGTGAGGATGTGCAACAGCTGCATTACTGCAGGGTTGGCTGATCACATGCAGTGTGACATAGGATATAGGCACTTAAGTGAAACATGCATTCTGGGGCCTCAGTAGTCCAAATGGTATCCACTGGTGCGTCCATTAGGCATGCAGCAATTGTCATTTACTGTGCCTTTGCAGGCCATACTGGACCTAGCCATGCAAGAGTCAAGATTTGAGGTGGATGGTAACAGGTCTGGCTGAAACAAAGGGGTCACACTGTTTCTTAGACTTCATCACTGTCACTCCTGAACATGGCAGACACCACACCTGATCATGACCAATTTCATGGTCCTGACTGACAATGCTTATCTGACTCCAGTTCTCTGATACCTCACCTGATTATCTACTCCAGTTCCTACAATTCCACATCATCCTTGTCCCCATGCCATTCCTTGGCATGGCCATAATCAGGGTCATGGATGCCATCTATCTACTGGCTCCCAATATGGGGAATGACATTGGACTCCTGTACATGCTTCTGAAATGCTATATCATCCCTCATGCAGAATGCATCCAGCCCTGAAACTATAGAGCACATAGTACAACTGGTCAACATTCTTAGCTTGGGGCTGCCTGGACCTGCTACTCACCTGAATGGCTACCACATATACCTGTCATAAAATGTACTGCTGCTGTCACCTGTGACTGTATTCTACCTCACCTGTGCAAATGATAATGGCTGGGCCCTACCCACTCACCTGGCCTAAGTAAGTAAGGCAATGTTGGTTGCACAGAAGGTCAGGGCACTTTAATGCATTGCCTACATGTGTTAATGCATTCATTAGTTGTATTCTATATTTCCTTTATTATGGCCCATAATTTTGAACCCATCTCTGTCTCTTTGCTAATTCTGTAATGTACTGTGCCAACCCCTGCCTTGCACAGAGTGTTGTTGCAGTCCACTGTGAACCTGATCCATTATCTGCCACTGTAACATGCTTCTTAGGCAGTGCTGTGATGTTCCTAAATTGTAGCTGCTTCCAAACTACCATACTGTGCAATAATCTACATTATATGAATAACAGACAGCAGGTCTCAGCTATATAAAGCAATTTGCCAAAGATGTACCCAAGCATGTAACTGTTCCATGTATGTAAATCTGTGGTGTTTTACACCATCTCAGCCATTGTCCATGAGTTTTCAATGGGGGTCATCATCAATGATTCCAAGACATAGCCACGATCACCTGCAACAAACAGCAGTGTACACAGATATATGTGTCCTGCTGCCTACTTAAATGAGGACTACAAATCCTGGCGTATGCAGCTAGGAATGTGTGAACCTACCAACCTGATGAGTTTGTGGGAAATCTCTCTACATGAAATACTAGTAGATGTCACATGTGTGCTAGATGTGGAAAACATGGGAACTGCCTGGGTGGAACACAGATACATTGTCTACCATATCTTATGCATTGGTCACCACCTGGCAGTTGATGGAGTGGAAGTTCTTCTGATTGACATGCCTAGCAGAATCCATGTGGAGCAGATGGATCCTTGGTGGCAATGTGAGTGCAATAGGTGACCCCAGGAACACAGAGAAATGGGCTACATCATAAAATGTCCACATAGTGTTGGTTCTCTGTGATGTCCGTAGCAACCATATATGCTCCTTCACATGCTGCAACATCATGTCAAGGAAATGGTGTAGGATCTGCAAGGCTGATGCATGTGAAATGCCTAATGTGACCCCAGTTGAATGATGAAGACTGACATTAGCAAAGATGGTTCATTCTGCACAAATGTACATGTCTACTGGGATAGGAAGTCCATATATCTCCCTTGATTCCATGTGTGGACAACACATTTATTAACTCCCATATGGTGTCGCTGTCCACATGGTAGAAGTTGACAGTGTCCTGGTCGTGGAGGTGGTGGTATTTAAGACAATGGCAGACCTGTCTGCAAAGCAGAGGACAGTGACACACAGCATTGTAGACACAGATTCTGGAAGTAACCACTATTACATATTATTCAGCAAAGGCTGCTGCCATTCCTAGCATATTAGCTTGAATGATACTCCTGTACACTAAGAAATCCTGGCATTCAGAATAGATGAGCACCACTGGTCTTAGCACTGGGTTTATACCTCTCTGAGTCATTCCTCCATGTTTGATTTCATCATTTGCCTATGTGTTGAGTCTTAGCATGATGATGCTCATTTGCATGTCATTATGCAGTCACTTGCATACCTTGAATACCATGCTGTTTTCCCATACATCTCTGAATTGCCTCCTGTCTGAGCATCACTGACCATCATGCTATTTAATGCAACAATGTGTTCTAAATGTTTCTGAATACCTCTGTTAGAGTTTTCTGGCTACTTTCAGTATTTTGTAAATGCGAAAAGTATTTCAAAAAAACATACTGTTGACTGTGGAAGATCTGGATGATGAGATCAGTATTACTTACTATGTGCAGGTCTTTGGACCAAACTAAGAAGGTACCTGACACCAGACTATTCAAGCTGTTAGAGGGAACAAAATACTGTAGTCTGAAGCTAAACAGAAACAAATGTCAGATTTGAAAAAAACACATTTTATCATCAGAAGGTCTAAAGCCAGATGCTTAGAAACTGAGACCCATAATGCAGATACCAAAGGCAGATGATAACCATGAGGTGTTTGGGAACTGTACAATAACATTGTAAAGTTCAGACCAGACATGTCAGACATTACAGAGGTTTTGAAAAGCCACTTAGAGTATGACATAAAAAGTGAATGACCAGTGAACAAGACAAGAGTTTTGGAACATTAAAAAAAACTGTGACTGAGGCATCAGGTTTGAAATATTAAGGCTCTCTAAACTATTTGAGTTTCATGCAGATGCCAGTCAGTCTGGACTTGTAGCGGCACTTATGCAAGAAAATAAACGTGTAGCATATGGTTCAGAAAAATTTACAATGCACAGACTGGATGTGCTCAAAATGAGAAAGAAATGGTAATCTGCATGTATGGATATGATACAATGTTATGACTAGTATATGGAATACAGATATTAAGTGAAACTGATCATCAGCCTTTTGTAGAGCACCTTCAGTACAATACATACCTTCTAAAAGAAGGCAATAACAGAAAAGTGCAGGCTACTGAATTATGATTTAACATTCCAATACAAGCCAGGTAAACAGATGCACATAGCAGACTGAAGAATTGCAGTAGGAAGACTTGGAGCTAATATAGATTATAAGGCAGTTAACAATGACTAAGAAAAAAGTCAGTGGTCTTTAAGAATTGTTTTCAGGAGGAGGAGATTGCAGTTACACAGGGAGATCAGTTACAGGGAATGAACAAAACAATTAACAGCAGTTCATAAAGACATACAGAAGTACAGAGGGAATACTGTCCCTGCAAAGGTGAAATCACACTGACAGAGGAAGAAGTCAAAGACTTTAACAATTATTTACAAGAGGTGAGGGGATTGCAGTTAGGGAGATAACTGTGCGAGAATAAACAGAACGACAGACAGCAGATCATAAAGACATGCATGTGTAATATCCCTGCAAGGGTGAAATCAGCTGTGTACAAGAACTGATGTTTAAACCAGAAAAAAAAAATTCATAGTGCTTAATCATCTGAGAGAATTTATGCTTGAAAAAATATGACTGTCATCTGGGAATAGTAAAGTGTAAAGAGAGAGTGCATAATGTGACGTGTCAGCCAGGAATGGAACTGCGGAGTGTGTAACATGCATTACAGCCAGAGCCCTCAAGAAGAGATGGTACAGTATCATAGAATAAAGTTGGGATAGAGTATTTCCTAAAAAATTGTTATGAGATATATGCTGATTACTATTCAAATTATGCAGAAATGATTAAGTTAACAGATACTACAAGAGTGTGTATTTAAGTGTGCTTAACAGCATAGTTGCAAAAGCTTCCCACCCTCCTAGAACTAAACAATCTCTGGCATCAAAAACTAATGCCCAAAACATGTAAAGTGGAAATGAAACTGTGTGTGCTTTATTTGCAGGGGCAAACCTATCTGCACTCCTGATGTAGGGGCACCCCCATCCCCCCCACACACACCCTTGCATGTATATATTTCAACTCCTGGGTCACAAAAACTGGAGAAAGGAAAACATCTTCCAAGATAAAAGAATTAATGCAGGTACACACACACACACACACACACACACACACACACACACACACACACACACACACACACACACACACACACACACACACACACACACAAACTGCATCAGCAGTGATTTTCAATGGAAATCAGCCATTGGCATTTTCATCCTCAGCATCTTGTTTCTCAGGCACCTGATGCTCTGGGAAGAATCAATTACTCAGCATCCTGTAGAGAAGGCATTTGCAAAACATCTCAACAACTTGCTCTCCACTTGAGATAATGGTCAGAAAATATGAGTCAAGAATTCAAGAAAATGGTGAATTTATGGTTTCAGTCATATCGCAATGAGTCCTAGGTGCAGAAGAAAAAATGATCAAGTTGAGATTGATTCAGACAAGAAAGACCCCGATGAAAAGAATACCAAAACAAGAAAAGGAGACTGTAACTTGTGGTATTGGAACAGAGGAATACTCCATTCCAAGGTGCAGGTCTATCCCCTGTAAGTTACCAATGGACAGAAGGCTAGAAAGTACACTTTCAATAACTACAATATCGTTTTTGCCAGAGAGTCTAAGCAGTAGCATTTTTGAATCTGTCACTATGATGTTAACAGGCTATCATGATAGACAAATGAGTTACTATGATAAAGTTTTTTACTTCACTGAAAAAGAAACTAGAATATGAGTGTAACAGATAAGCAAGAAGGATAGTAAAATGTTATTGTGATATGAGAAGCACCAGAACCCAGGTCATAGTACATGCAAGGAATGGACTCTCAGATCTATAGAAGGAACAGGAGATATCTGTTCAGAGCCAAACTCAGCTTACCTTCCCAAGAAGTATTCCTATCTCTGTCTCAAGAAAAAAAAGATCAAGCTATTATTGAGATGAGTGCAGGGAATACAGGTGTGGGTATTGTAGGTGAATATAATATCTGAGACTCAAACCAAGAAAGTTCTTAATAGCAATCTGGTATATCTTGGAGTGAATATAGAAAGAGAAGGTGAAACTCTGCATCAGTCAGTGACTATATCAGATCAAATTTATCCTTTGTTGACTAGGTTACTGGCCTCTTTTCAGGGAAGAACCATGGTGGTATTGATTCCAGGGCATCAGGGAATTTCCTCTAGTCCATTCTGACACTTGAGGTTCATGAAGCCATTGAGTGTGGTGCATCTGTTCTGTTCCTAGTGCAGTGGCAGCTGGGAGTATGACGTGCAAAGACTGAGGGAAATGGGGTTGAGGTGAGTGCTGACTAAGTGTTGACATTTTCTGCTATAGAAGAAAAGAAATTCATTTGAGATGTTGAAAAAAGATTGGATGGAAGATTCTGAGGAAATCTTCCAAAGGGAATTATTTGAAGGGTCGAAAGGAGAGGAGAAATATAATTACAACCCTCCAGCTGGGAGGTTTGCGGGAAGATATACTGGAGAATTTGTTGGAACAAAATGAACCAGAGTCAGGGAAAAACGTTCCATGGGGTGAAATAATGGAGAAGTTGAGTCGAAAGGAAGAAAAGCAGAAGAAATAATTCACAGAAATAGTAGGGACATAAGAAGCAGGAAAGAAGAAAAAGAAGAAGGAAGAGTTAGAAAAGAAGAAATATGTTGTAAGAATTCAGAGTAAAGAAGAAGGTGAACTATATAGGTACGAGATTTGTGACAAGATAGTTGTGTCTTTAGGTGTAAAGGCATAAGAGCTAAGAGGTTTTTATTCTAATTAAAAAAGAAACATGCTGTGACATTTTCTTTGAGGCTGCTGAGGTCTTAGAAGTTTTTCAAAGGAAACATGGAGAGAAAAAAATTTACCCTTCTAACAATTATGTGGTTAAGACATTTTTTCGAGAAACCCAGAAAAAAATAACATACAGTTTTGAGCAGAGACCAAAAGAGAGACTGTAAAAATATTCACTAAAGACTTTTTGTAATGAAGGAAAAGACATTTCAAATGTTTTCAATAACAGAGGACTTTGGACAGGTGCTTGGGACTGTAATGTGATTTTGAAAATGGAGAATGGCAACATTGCATATATTCCAAGTATGATTAATGTTGATGGGCATAGAGCTGTTGTTAAGTATTGGGGACAACCGACAACAGTTTTTTTTTCTGTGGGAAGGAGGGACATTTTGTAAATAATTGTGATAAAACATGTCATTTATGTGGAGAAACCAGTCATAATGCAAAAAATTGTAAAGAAATGTGTTATAAATGTAAGCAAATGGGATGTATGGATGGAATGTGAGAAGAAAAGGTGGTCAGATTGTGAAATTGAACAACAGAACATAAATGAAAAAGAAAGATTACAATTACAGGAACAACAAAAAGAAAAAAAGAAAGTAGTGAGATAAATCAAGAAGAAAGTTTGGATAATATGCAAAAAGGGGAAGGGGAAAGGAAAAGTGGAACAGAAGTCAGAGATGAAGAGGATATTAAGTGGAAAGTGGATAAATGGAAAAATACAATTGGGAAAAGAGGTAAATACAGGAAAATAACATTTCAGGAATCAGGAATAAAAGTTTAAAAAATAAAATGAGTAATTATAATCATTTTTTGTAGATTAGAAAGAATAGCAGCAAATAATCTTAGCATACTATCAATTAATGTTAATAGTATTAAGAATATAGTTATGAGAATTGAAATATAGAATGGTGTGATAGGTATGATGTGGATTTAATAGTTTTGGAAGACATTAGGATTTTAAATAAAGAAGAAAGAGAATAAATAGAGACACTATGGTTAGCTGGTATAATATGAAATTTGAGGCATGAAAATTGTTCAGGAACTGCCATATTATGTAGAAAAGAAATAACAATTCTAGATTGTACTTTAGTTAGGCTAGGAAGATTGATGGTATTGGATTTAAGATGGGAAGGGAAAGTATATAGAGTAATAGCAATATATGCTTATGTACTGTATAAAGATGGATATTATAGTAACAGGTAATTTTAATTGTAATTTAATAAATAAAAAGCAAAAGATATATATAATAGATAAGAAAACAATGGAAGAGATACTAAAATGTGGATATTTAAAATTATGGAGTTTAAGAATGCAAATCGGAGAGGAAGATTTCAGACAGAGATAGATTATTTTCTTTTGTCAAAAACTATAAGGGTTATAATAGAACAAGTTGTAGAGATGGCCTTTTCAGACCATTTAGCAATATGGATTGAAATAGATGACAATAAAGAATATATTAAAATAGGGAAAGCCATTACAAGAATTAATGAAAAAGAGTGGAATAAGAATAGTCAAGAAGACATAAAATTATGGAAATACCATTTAACAATGGGACATTTTTATAAGAACTGGTCAGAATGGTGGATGACATTTAAACAGAAGTATAAACTTTATTTTATATGGGAGAATGAGAGAAGATGAAAAGATAAAAAAGAATATGAACAAATTCAAAAGAATGTTTTAAGCTGTTTTGACAGGAATGAAATGAATTATTTTAGGAAGGAAGAAGAAATCTATCAAAAAAGAAAGAGAAAATTAAAGAATTATTATCTAGGCAAAATATTTTTATAGGGAAAGAAGGACGTGGTATTACTATATCTAAGTAATAAAGAAAAAGAACATAGTGGTATAATGAGAGAAATGAAAAGTAACAATTGGAAAACTGAAAAAGTGCCTTCTAAAATAATATATATTATTGTTACATATGTGAAAAAGATGGTAAAAGAAAAATGACTGATAAGAAACAAAGTTTGTGGAAGGTAAACCAGTGTTCAGAAGAAATAAACAAAGAATTGGAACTGCAAAGTACAATAGCAGTAATAGATAAGGTAATTAAAAGTGTTAATGTCGATACAGCACCTAGGTCAGATAGTACAGATATCAAATGTATGCAAAAGTAATGCTATGGCAAGAAGAAATATTAATAAAAGTATTTAATGAGTGGTTAAATTATGGGATAAATTATGAAGAAATATGTGAAGGTGTGATGAGATTTATATGGAAGAAGGGAGAGAAGAATGAAATAAAAAATGGAGATCTATAATGCTGAATAATTCTGACTATAAATTGTTCATGAAAATAATACAAAAAGAGTAGAAGATAAACTACATTATATAATAGAAGAATATATGTATGGGGTCAGAGGAAAAGGAATTCAAGAAGTATTAATGATAATTAGGTAAATAGTAGATTATAATAAGTTAATAGTGGCAGATATAAATAAAGCATTTTATGCAATAGAGCATATTTTATGGCAATTAGGTAGAATGCAATTTTAGCATAAAAATCAAAAATGTATGTGGATTAGTATATAAAAAATACTAAAATTAAAATGTTAGTGAATGGTTGGTTTTAGTAAAAAAATGAAGATGAGAAGATGTATAAAGTAAATCAGAGATGTCCAATGAGTAGCATTTTGTTTATAATAGATATGAATGGTGCAATAAAAGGATTAAATGAGGAGTTGGATGAGAGTAAATATGTACACGTGATCCGGGTAACGTATCCTATTACTATGTCTTGTGATGATGATGATATAATAACAGGAAAAGAGAAATGGAAAAGGTGGTTCATTAGCTGGAGGGACGGGTTCATAACCAGAGACTGCCCATGCTATGGAATAGACTTCCCATACATGTCAAGCAGAGCATCTCACTGGCTGTCTTCAAGAGAAATCTTGATGAGTGGATGGGAAATAGAAAATTCACCCCGGGGATGACTCCAGTGGCTCTACTCGACAAAGGCACTGGGAAATAAGGTCAGGTGGCACGATGGCAGGGAAATCCTATGGGCTAGGCTTGTAAAGACTCCAGGACCATTAGCCTAGTACACACCTATGAACCTATAGATTACAAGAGGCTGGATTAAACATTAATAAAGAAAAAATGTAAAGGTATAGGAGGTGATAAGGAATTGGAAGGTGTACAGTTTAGGAAAAAAATAGCATTAGGAATTGAATTTGGAAAGTATGATACAACAAAGGACCAATGGGAGAAATAATGAGATATTTAAATAACTTAAAATTATGTGGAGTAGGTACAGGTTGTCATTAAATTAAAAAGTATATTTAATGAACACAATATGGATGGGGAAAATACATACCATATTTAGCTAGTATATATATGCTTCCAAGAGACATGGAGAAACAGTTTATTGAAATTGTTTTACGGTTTATTTGGAGATGTAGGCTAAATCCAGTCAAACGAGGAGTGTTGTAAATGGAAAAAGTCAAAAGATAAAGGGGTTTGGGTTTATAGAACCAGATAGTATATGGAGCATCTTTAAATTTGTATAAGGTTCTGAGATGGATAAGTGGAAATGAGAATAAGTTAGTGGTACATATATTTAAAGAAAAATGTAAAAAGGAATGGAATATAATTAAAATGAATAAAATAAGAATAGATTGGAAAAATGAAGAGATAAGGATATAGCATGAAAAAAATAAAAATGTTGATACTAAGAATTGATAAGAGTTCATGAAAATAGGAATAGTTGCTATAAGAATAATATGAGGCAAATTATTGTTTGAATCCTTGGGAACACTTAGAAGAAGAGAAAGTTAAATCTATAAAGCAAATAAATAGATGGTGTATGAAAAATGTGATTTATCAAGATTTTTATGTAAATTACAAATTAATAAGCTTCCTGTTAAAGGAAATGTGTCTTATAAAAAAGTTAACAAGAGAATTTGTTTGTATTGTGGAGAACTGGAAACAAAAGAACATATCTTTTTAACATGTAAAAGAGTTAGAAATCTATGGGAAAATTATAGAAAACAAAATAGTTAAAGAATTGCAAGACTACAAACAAATAAATATGGACATGGTTGAGTATGTTTTTTATGGACAGCATAGTAAAGAATATGTAAATAATGTGGATAAAAATATTTGGTATAATTTGGACAGTTTGGAATGAAAGATTAAATTAAGTTATGTTTAATGGTAAATGAATTTTGACAAATATAAGGAAAATTAAATAGTGGCTATGTAGAAAAGATTGGGGGTCTATATGAATGTATATTTTAGTAATTAATGGAGGATTAAAGTATGAAATGTTAGTTCTTTTTTGTAAATATGTAAATATGTATATTGTAAGTAAATTGTAAACAAATTGTAAATAAAAATCCCCTACTCTTTTCAATAGGTGTCATGGGATCTTTCCCATCCAACTAAGCAACCAGGTGGGATAACTCAATAGATGGGACTTTAGTTTAATGTGTCATCCAGTACTTCGGAGTGCAGCAGTGCAGTATCAGCAATCCATCTACCTGGTGTGGGAATAGAGCTCACATCCTTGTGCACCAAAAGCAAGTGTGATTTCTGTTGCACCATTGACACTGTACTCACGTCCAGACTTGAGAGACTACTAAGAAAAACAGTCATGCTCAGAGACAGTATCTAAAAGATGTATCCAATATTTTATGATACTAGAGACTTGAAACATGGCTGAACAATAATTTAAATGACATAACTGAATGTTTTGATGAATGTATTTCTTGTATTATGTACAGATTGTGACGTGCAGTATAGTTACAGAATTTTTTATGCTGCAGTGTAACTGAATACTAAATAATTTACAAGTAGTAATAGCAGCTTTAGTTAAAAGAGTGAGGTGTAGTTTATATGTAATGTGGATGTAAACAGAGGTAGTATGCTAATTAAGTATGCTGGTTAAGTGGTTATGCTTCTTTGGGTTTCCATTTGAAATAAAGAATTGAATTAGTTAATGGTCACCATGTGTCTGTTGTCTTACTCAGCTGTGAGGAAGATTTAACTAAATGAATATCACACATAACTCCTTCTCAGTCTCTGCTTTTCACTCTTCTTATGCTAATCTGATGTACCCATCAGTCAGTCCTTATGGGGTTTTAAACCTTATTTCAACTCTGAGGAATTAGAGGTTTTGCACTCAGAAATTCCTTATGGCTCAGGCATTCTATAGTCATATAGTTAAAAAGACATTCACTTTCTATACTGATCTCTTAATGATTTATATGTACTTTCTGTAAGGTTAGAGTTTAATTCTGTTATAGTAATGATGCCTTACATATTTTTGTTTAATCACATCATTTGGAATACAGTACCATCAACTTCACACATAGGTTTTCATTTATTTCTGTAGGATAGTACCTTGTGCCCATTCCTTGCTTTAAAACTGTTTGGATTGGGCAACATAAGCAATTATCAAATGTATAAATAAACACAACATATATAAGCAGAGGTAAAGCTATTCATATGTGCATAGGTAATCATATAACCATAGGTCCATTTTACAGTTATAAATGCATCTCATGTATAATAAATCTAATAAAACAGGTACAAATCTTGGTCCATATGAAACTTTAACAACAGAGGTGTTATTTAGTGAAACACACAGTTTGTATTTATTTAATCACACTACTGGACATCTTATCATCATCATCATCATCATCAACCCCCTTTTCCCCATTTTCTACATGGGGCCAGGATGTCACATCAATTGTCACCATCTCTTTCTATTCAGTGCCACTGTCACTCCTTCTTTGACAGTCATGACTGACTGCTACCAGCCTTATCTCATACAATCCATTCATTTCTTTGTTAGATAACCTTATTTCCTCTTGTCTTCTAGCTGTTTCTCCCAAATTGTCTTCACCAAATTGTCTTTCACTTTCCTGCCCAAACCATTGTAATCTATTATCCTTGACTTTCTCTGTAATTGGAGCTACTCGGACTTTTGCTCTGATATTGTCATTTCTTCATCTGTCTCACACTATGCATCCTCATACCCATCCCAGGCAGTTCATCACCATCACCTCTAGCTTCCTCACCTGCACTGCCTTCACTGCCCAGAAATTTGTGCCATACAGACATACTGATCACACCACTACTTTGTAGACCTCACATTTCAGCTTCTTTTGCATTCTTCTGTCACACAGTACCACTGACACTCTATAACATTTGGCTCAGTCCCTCTGATCTCCTCACTCAGGCTTCCCTTCTCCTCAATCATCCCGCCTAGATACTTGAAGTTGTTAACTTGCTCATCTATTTTCCCTTCCATCCTAGTTTCCAACTTCTTCCAATTTCCCCCATTTGCTGCCATGGCAACTGTCTTATCTGTGCTCCATTTCATCCCATGTACCTTCAGTTTTGCATTCCATTCCCCTATCATTTGATGAAGTCCCTGCTTAGAATTTACCTTTAATACCACATCATCTGCATACAGCAGCAGCACCAGCATTGTTGATCTGCCCCCTCAGACTTATTTGCTAAAGTAGTCCAACACCAGTATAAATAGCAGTGGGCTAAGAACTGAGCCCTAATACACACCCATTCCCACTGGAAATTCACATGCGAATCTGTTAGATGTCTACTGCACATCTGACTTGTACATAAACATTTTCTCAGTATTATGGTGTAT
Organism: Protopterus annectens; assembly: GCF_019279795.1. Taxonomy (NCBI): domain Eukaryota; kingdom Metazoa; phylum Chordata; order Ceratodontiformes; family Protopteridae; genus Protopterus; species Protopterus annectens. The sequence goes on along the minus strand of NC_056728.1, from coordinate 1,537,883,831 downwards.
AGGAATTTGTAATAACATACTGGTGTATTAAAGGGGTTAGAACTCTATGGTTGCTACATAGTTAACACTTGTTTATGGACTGCTGAGACATCACATATTTTTACGTTATTTCGATTTGTTGAGGACTGATTGCCTTTTCTGATGAAGCCTTGCACTTTCAGTTCTGAAGTATCTCTACATATGATAACCTTGACTTCTAATCTATTTTCATATGATACTATTCTATGACAGCAAACTCAATAACATGTGTAATAGCTTAAAGAGAGAATGCTTTGGCATTTGAAAGTTGTAGAACAGCAAGTTTATGCTTCTGGAAAATAACTTGCTGGCACCATTATGAACTGACATCAGAACCCCCTACTTTCTGAATAAAGCAGTTCTTCATTATCAAGTAAATGGAAGTTGTATGGCGTGTTTTTCTTCTGTAAATGACTGGCATAAGATATGCTTCCCTCCAACCAGGTAATTGAATGACATACTGCAGAAGTAATAAGCGATATGCCACTTCTCCTTACTGAAGTGACAGCTAGTTCTTTCTTGTCTGCATTAACCAGAAAATGCAATTTTCTACTCTTTTTCTTGCCATAACATGTATAGACCCGAAATTATAGCATCAGCTCTCTTTCAAAGTCATTTTAATATTTTCCAGCAGCTAAAAGCTGTTAATTATAAGAATCTGTTTTCCTGACTTTTGTTAAATTTTAATGAAATTGGAGAGCATGTAATGCAGTTTCTCTTCTTTTCATGAAGCTGGTTTTAAAGAAATAAAATGAGAAATGAAGAAATTGTTGAAATCACAATGCATGAAATTAGGAACGCTCAGAATATTCTGCCTATATAGAGTTGATTTTTTTTAGTAAGTGTCGAGTCTGATGACCATGGACTGCTATCAAACTGAATATACTTTTCTCTCTGTACTGCTCCTAAAAGATGGATTATCCACTTTAAAGCCTAATTTAGCATCCACGACTATTTTAAACAAGAGTATTCTGTCTTTCATCTAAAACAAGAATATGGATAATTGCAAGCAGGGGATGATAAAATCATTTTAAAAGTAACTCAAAAAAGCATTCAGTATTAACTCTTCACACAGCCAGTGTAATGACTATCATAGGCATTGAGCTCATTCAAGAAAAAAATCAATAATTTGCTGTGCATCCTTACTGTAGATTATTCCAGAACTAGTTCATAGTAGTGAATTATTCTTTGTTTAAAAAGGTAGAAATGCTCATTCATACAAAATCAATGACATAAACAATAATGTTATGTATATGCATGGTTAGTCTATTATATAATATTTTGGCAATAGCTATTTTTCTGTCAGACCTCCACTGAATGATATGGCATGTTGCTGCACATTAAAATGTTAAGAAACAAGAAAACCTTAAACTTATTTTTTTTCTTGTTGTCCCACCCTTCTTACATTTAACAATTAACATCTCTTATCCCCCTATCCTACTTTAACTCTGCTAAGATTTCATGTAAAACTGTAATGTCAACCCTGTGTTATTTCACATTGTAACAAATCTAACAGTAATATGCACCAATGGATTTTTCTTATTTTAATTGATTTATTTGTGTGTGTGTGTGTGTGTGTGTGTGTGTGTGTGTGTGTGTGTGTGTGTGTGTGTGTGTCTGTGTATCTGTGTGTGTGTGTAATTTTACCTTTTGCTTTTTTGACTGTATTTTCACTGCAATCGTGGATTTTTTTTGTTATGTTGTGTAATACCATTGTTCTTCAATAGTATTACATAAATATAAATGCATTATCTTCATATTATTTGTTGTTCATGGAGCTTTTCTCCCTGGGACTCCTTTGAAAATGGGTTCTTCTTGGCCCAATGGACAATCCCGGTAAACAATCTCTAAAATAAATAAATAAAATAAAGTAAGCAGCCGGAGTTGGCAGAAAAGGAATCAAAAATGTTGTGGCTAAATATCAAACTTCAGTTTTTATCTGTTTCCCTATGTTTTCCTTTGACCTCTGGACTTGTCTTCACCCACTTAACCAGTTTATGTCAGCATCCTATATCTGTTTTTGGCAACGCAACGACAGGTCCATGGCAAATAGAAGCCTTGTCAGCTTGTAGACTGTTATGATTTAGATCAGCTTGCATAGGGTGATGGTGAGGCATTTTGATTTTGATCAGGATTTAGTTGAAGAATAAAGGAGACTACATTCTCAATGCAGTTTTGCTTAAAATACAAGCCAAGAAAAAAAAACTTTATGTCAGTAACTTTACATGGCAGGTATTAATTTATATATTAACTGGGCGAGTAGGTTATCTCTAGACCTTTTTCAGATTCTTTCTAAGCATAATATCAAAACATCATAAAAGTAGGTTATTTGGTTGAACACAATCCAGTCAATTTCTTAGTCTGACAAATTAGCTAAAAAGCTGATAGGGTTTGACTATAGAATGGGGTCACTGTCAAGGTTTTTATTAGAATACTCCAAAGTTCAGTGATCATAGTGACTGCAATAAGTAGCAGAGGTACAGAGTTAGCACCCTGTCTGTGAAACCATGAAGCCCACCTCCAACATTCCTAGTCAGAAAACTTGATAATCACACATACTTGACCCCCAGACACATACAGAGTAGTATAATGCAAAATGTATCCTAGTATGAGTTGACATTACCTGTATAACTAAAAATAAAATGTAAAACTTAGCCTGTGCATGAGTGATTACATGAAAAAAAGAAACTACAGCAAAGAAAGTAATACCATTAAACTATTCTAAATTGAGGATAATAAAGGGCTAGATAAGTTCTACAGTAATTAAAATGTAAAAAGAAGTCAGAACATATGGAAAAAGGCAAAGGTAGCTTTAAACTCTAGAAAATACAACAGAGAGGAATTAGTAAAACAGAAGACAAGCAGTAATCTAAAGGTTAGATGAGCCTTAAAATTAGCATGAGAAAGAAGTATAGAACAAAAAAAAAAGTAATCATATAGTTAAGTTAAAGTACAGCTGCTAAGATTATCATTATGTATGTATTACATTTAGTGAGAATGTATGCTTAGTGTCCTTGTCTTATTTTCTCCTTATACGTTTGATGCTTACTGTATTTCTTTAAAATTTACTACTACACTATCAGCAGTTTTATGTTACATATTGTTCCACTTTTTTTTTCACAATATTTAAATTTCTTCACTAATCTGCATTATCATTACAGTGTCTGCACTAGCTGCATTTCTGTATTCACCTTACCTGTTCTGCAATTTTGTCTGCCTTTGGCATGTCCAGGGCTGAAAACTGTTCATGGACCAATCAAGCTATCTGGTTAACAGCTAAATTGCATACTTACTAAGCAACGCTCTATGTAAGTGGATAGTTGGTATAGCTATATGTCTATATGATTACCCATTCACAATTTATACAGCACAATATGAGGTAAGAGATCATCTCCGTCTCCCTGTATCTCCCCCCCGAAAACACACATTTGCATTGAGTTCACTGAACATGATTATACATATATACATATGGAGTCAGCAAGTACTCTCTCTTGCTTTCTCTCTCTCTTTATACATGCAGATATGTAATTCACCCATGTAAAATGTGACTATACAAGCAAGCACAAGTACATCTGTATATGTAATGGTGTGTATATTCACATGGACATGTATGACATGTATTAGTTATATTCCTTTGACAATATTACTGTTTCTTTTAGGTAGTTGTGTTTTTTAAAGAGAAAGAGTTAGAGTGGTGAGGGGTACATGAGTGGTATACCCAATGATTTTCTGACCATAGCTAAAGCTGACTGTTGCAAGTCAGTACGGAGTACTATTTCTAACTCTGGACAGAATGCTATGTCCCACTCTACTAAGAAAAAAAATGTTTTGTGATGTAATACGAGTGAAACCGGACATCATAAAAAGGAAATTGTTATAGATATGATATTCCATTTGGAGTCATTATGGTAAACTTATACACATTTAATCACATTTGACATGTATTTCTATACTATTTTGATTTCATTACTGTATTGCTTATATTAAGCTCACAGTGGAACAGAAAGATTAGGACAAGCATGGACAAGAGTTATATAAACCAATATTAATTGCTCCTCTTGAACTAATAATTTGTATATACAGCCTAGTAATCTACATTATATAAACTTTGGCACAATTATTATTAAATATCAATCTACGCTCATATGAATGCTTAGTGCCTTTTCTGTGTAATTACACATGCTGGAAGTGGTAAAGCACATACATTTGTATTTCATAACAAAAGATTATTGCAGTTTACTGACTAAACCTAACCTAGAGAACATTCTCAGTTTCAGAGAATTACCACATACCATTGATGTCATTTCAAAACTGCATATTTATTTTGAATGCAAGGTATATAACAATAACTCAACCTAGTATAAAGATTTTGATAAAGAATTATGCTGAAAACTCAGAGCCTTAGAACATACCACTGGAGAAAGTCAGAACTCCATGTCCAACTATCTTACTTTTCAATATTTGTACCATTCAATGGACTGTTCAATATTTGTTACCATTAAAGAAAATAGAAAAAGACTACATATGCAGCCATTTCCAACTTTTACTCTTAGTACATTTTATAGTTACATTCCAAAGTCACATTTTAAACAAGTAAACTAACATTTTCTCATTCTGCTTGCAAGACCCATCATCCTTATAAGGTCAAGTGAAAGTATGTTGTATAAATATTGTGACACATTCCTTCTGAGACCTATATAGCATTTTTTAAATGAAACTGTCTACCTCAATTGTTTTGGCAACATATTTCTAGATGACAGCCATATTAGCTGAGGTCACAGCTTCTTATGTATCCAGATGAAGGAGGATTTTTTAAATGCAACTATTCATCATCCTTCGCAAATTACAGTTTACCAGAGATTAGCGTAACTCTTCTGCAGGAAAGGATAGATATGGATTCTGAGTCACAGTGATTTTGACTGAGGAAATGGGAACAAGTTATACTGTTTTGACAGTCTGCCATGAAAACAAAATAGATTAAAAAGGAAGATACGTTAAGAGTAATGCAAGGTCCTAAGACAACTATATCTTCCTGACCCACAAGTTCTACTGCATTTAAATTTGCCTAGCTATTTAAATCAGTTTCGACAGGTTCTTTGTATTGTTTTCTGTGTTTATTTTCCCTTTAGTTTTCTGAGAATAGCGATTTTTTTATATATTTCAAACTACTACTATGTACAGATTTTTTTTTTATACAGTAATGTCCTTTCTGCATGTTCACCTACAGCAAACATTCAGTTGTTTCACAACAGCATTTCAGCTACCACATTTATATTGGATAACCTGTAGCCTTTGCTAGCTTTCTGCAGAAATGTGTAAAATGGGTAACCTTTGTGAATCAGGCATGAAATATACAGATACTGGCCAGCTGACGCATTCTAACAGAATATTGTCAACATAAAAGAATGGAATGCATTTATGTGTGAAGCAGCTGCATTAGTGTCATGTAACCTTGTCATTTGTCACATTCTGTTCTCCCAGCTTTCCAAAGTGGAGATGCTATGACAGTAGAACCTGCTGGTCACAAATTGTTTAGAAAAACAACAGATATCCCTTTCTCAGTTTTTCTTATGTAGCTATTGTACTTTTTTCATTGTTAACTGATGCACATTAGACAATGAAACAATTTTAATGTATTTTATGAAAAAAATAAAAAAAAGCTTTATGACACTTTTGCAAATTTGTTTAGCATGTAGGTGTAAGCAACATATATATAAAAGTTACTTTTTCATTATTTAATATAGCAGTTGCAGATAACAGTCAAACAGTTTTGTTCACAATAAACAAATGAGGTAGGTGATACAAATTTCAGGCAGTTGTATCTTAAGAAGGCCAACTTTTGGAAGAGTGTGAAGGCACTTATGGAAAGTACTGTTTAATGAAAAAATAGAGCAAACAACAATTAGAATCATCTATGTCATCACTGAAGTCATTGCTACAACACTTTGTGAGAAATAATGAACAAATCAAAACACGACTATAAGTACAGAAACATTAAATTTCTTAAGGAATGTGCTGAGAAACATTACAGAGGAAGGCAAGGCACTGAACTGTAGCACTTAAAGCAGGAGACCATGGGAAAGAAGTCAGAACAATAAAGGCAAACAAATTCTATTGATAAAAGAAAAGTATAGAAGGAAGATTAATGAAGTGGTAGATGAAGAACAGAAAGGATGGGCAGAAAGTGATAGTAAACCTGATGAAATATAGGATGAGGAAAGAGTATGGCTGGTATTTATAGTCGCTATGCTTAAGTGTAGTTGGGAATTTGTAAAGGCTGCGGTTAAGTGCAGCTTTGGCATGATTCAAAGAGGCTGTTTGCACTTAGGCACAACCATTGTGGACAGCTTATGAAAAGCTTTTGCAAGTGAGACTATGATGAGAAGTAAATGAGGAATGTCTAAAAATTTCTGACACTTATATTAATAAAGTGCTGTCCCGCTTGTCTGTGACTCATAGTCACTTTTTAATGTGTCTGCACCTTGCACACATACATTATAAAAGGCAAAGTTACACCCTTTTTATCTGCCTTGCAATCAGTGAAGTTGTTTGCTTTAGCTGCCACCTGGTTATTTCACATTTTGAGCTGCTTATCTCAACATTTCCAAAACTCCCAGTTGCCAGTGGCACTTGCAGGCCAAAAAGGCATAGTTATATAGTTATAGACAAAGATTAACCAAATATAACTTTGGTTATCGAGAAATTCTTGATAGATTCTGAGTGGACAAGGTTATGTTAACAGCTTTAATGAGTCTGTATAACCAACCGATGAGGATGGGGCATGTGTAGACACCAGGGTATATATCTCCCTCATTATACTTGCCTTGGGGACCTTCCAGAGACAAAATGGGCGCACATTGCAAATCTTACAGGCTTCTGCCTTGAGGATACTTCAGTAGTTCCTGTCACCTTAGGACTGAGCCAAAAGCATGAGTGCCTTTTATGGGATGGCACGTTTTCCAGGGGTATGATAGATTGCACCCATGTTGCTGCGTGGGTCCCATCTGGACCACAGGGGAGCAATACTGGAACAAGAAGGGATACTATTTTGTCAACTGTTAAGTGATATGTGATGCATGGGGGTGCATCACCATGTTGACCCAACATTTTGGCAGTGGACATGATTCTCATATCTGGCCCACAAGCTCACTCTGCCACCTCCTCCTGCTTGGTAGGATGTCCAGTGGTCATCTTGTTGATAAGTGCAAACTTCTTCATCTGTATTAATTTCTGCAGTTATAATTTGGTAAATGTTTTTATTCTTAGTAAAGTCATCTTCATTTATTATGTGTCCCCCAATCCATTTTTTTATTTTGCAGGTGATGCAGGCTATACATTCAAATCCTGGATGATAATAGGGGAATAAAGGGCAGGGTATGGTCAGAAGTGACAAGGGGATAATTGTCAGGGTATGCCTGGACTGGCACAAAATAATTGTAAGACAATATGCAATGAAATAAAGCTTTACAAAATTCCTCAATTCCTCCATATGCACAAATGCATCTCACAGGTAGATGTCAGCAGTTTGTTGCAGTCATGTTGCCTGTCACCCTAGCCTTTTATCTCTTTAAGCCATAAAGTACAAATGCTACACTTGGAGACATTATAATTTCTTCATGTTTTTAACCTGTACAAAATAGTTAACGTCCTGCCACTGTTCTACCTAAAGATATATAGGATATCATTTACAGGAATGCTGTGATAAAATGGCAATAAACTGCAGAATGTTTGTAAAAAAAGCCAGCACCTTTTGCAGCTACATTCTATCTAATGTGGATTTCAAGCTGAACAGAGGAGAAGTAAAAGGAACTGCATTAAAATATTAATTATTAATTCAGTGTATTTTAATATCTTTTTGTGCATATGACTCATGCACTGTTAAAACACCTCTTTAATCTGTTTAGAGCTTACCTTAAGCAATTTAAAAAAAATGCATAAAGCAATTTGCATAAGCAATATCGTAGACTGTTAACTTTGAAAGATGCTAGAGGTCATTTCTAAGATATTTATAACAGCCTCTCACTCATATGTACTATGTTTAAATAATAGGGTTTTGTCTATCACATGGGATGATTAACTGTATCCTCTGAGATACAAGGAAAAAAAAAATAAAATAAAACAGAAAAAAAATAAAACAAGGCATTCTTGACATTTTGACCTTCCAACTTCTGCATGCTGCATAGTAAGTCTCATTAATACATGCCTGTCAGAGCTCCATCACAAAAGTAAAGGACTCTGGGGAATCACATAGCATATGGGATAACCATGTTTTTAAAGGAAAATAAATCACTTCTTTCCAGACACCTTCAAGAGGGTGGGATGACAGTAGAGTATACCAGTAATATGTTTTACTCATTCTTTGCTTCCTGAAAGAAACTCTGATTAATTACTTTAATAGTCGCCTCACAGTAAGATGCTGTCCGGTTCGATTCTCAGCTAGAGGCATACCTCTCAACTGTACAGATTTTCGCAGAATGTCCAGATTTTGCCCCATATTTTTTGGTCCATTTTTCATAAAATTATGCTTTTTCTGGCAAATTTGTGACAAATCATTAAAGACTGGTTAGAAAATAATGACAGACATTTGAGTTTCAGACTTCTTATCCTTTAGAAAATTCATGCTAATGCAAAACCTGTTATTCTGTAAACATTCTAAGTTTTTAAGAGCAATATTTAAAAATTGTCCCTATTTTGGGGCTTTTGTCCCACTTTTATTTATGGCTTTGACCAGATTTCTTGTTCTAAGAGATTGAGAGGTATGGCTAGAGCGTCTTCTGCGTGGAGACATTCGTGAATGGGCATACCTTCGTTGAAGGTTGTGCGTCAGGGCTGGTAACGCGGCACATAAAAATCAACTGCCAATCATTAGCGGACCGGAGTTCTGCTGTGGCGACCCCTAACTGGGAAAAGCCGAAAGACACACCAACAACAATAGGCAAATGTGCCCACTATAATTGTCATGCTAAATTCAAAAAGGAACAAAAAAAGCATGCCAAATAAGATGCATTAATATGTGACATAGCTTTTCATTGTAAAAGTGTTACTTTACATGCTAGGATACTCGACTAGCAGTATTACCTGGATTTCTGCTCAAAATGAAGCAGGGTGATTCATTGTTAAGTATCCACACAGCGGAAACAAAACTGAATTTAATTCATGAGTTCAGTTTCTAATCTGAACCAAATGAACAGACTTGCCAGAAATGCTTATGGTTTCAACTAAGAAGTAATGCACAAGATGAATGCACAATTGTGCTCATGAAGGTATCAGCACTGTTTCCGTTTCATGTAATTTGACATTCGGGGCTTATATATGAGCTCACCTGCTCAGAATTCACTCTGGCGAAATATCTGTTATTTTCCTGTATCCCACTGTGCACCACTGAGTTATATTGTGGTATTCAGAAACAAATAACACACAATGTTATGCAAAATAGCTTATTGAAAGGTGATACACAGGCAGGGTGGTTGAGAGACATAAGTAATGTGATTTTACTGCAGAAATAATGTGGTATACATCATATACAAAAGACTGCATGACTGCATGCAAATGAGTGTCGACGTGTTAATCAGAGCCATTGCATATGCAAATCCTGAAATCAAAAGCAGCGGTATTATTTAGAAATGTTTAAAACTAGAGCAATGAGTTGTACTCATCTGATCTGCTAATGTAGACAGGAGCTTAATTCATGTTATGATTGCAGAAGTAGCATCAGCATTAGCAGGGCACAATGCATTAGTGGCCACCCTCTGAGACAGTGTCCACAATGCTGTGTCCTATTCAGGTTCACCAGTGGCTAACATACCATTACCTCAGTGACCAGGACACTTTTGTGTGGACAAATGACAGGGGGCATGGTAGAAGTTTAGCAGATATTGGTCTCCCAAATCCTGAACCCATTTTCTGATCTGATGGTAAAGCGTGTGGAAGAGAAACAACAGCACAAATTTCAAGAAACGGGACACACATCCTACATCTCCCTGTTCAGAAGGAAAAATAAAAAAACCTTTAGCAGTAGAATTTTGCAGTATGGTTTATTAAAGTCTACAGATTTTATGTTGTTTTTCTGATCATATGCTTAAAATGTGTTATCATTTTTGCCACTTTGTTTTTTAGACATGTTTCTGAAAGCATCCTGCATTCCTACAGGAAGTGGGAATGGTTATGTAATATTTGGTATTGAAATTTTATCATAATTAGTTATCCAGGTGTTTGGCAGCATGTACCCATGTTTCAAGGTCCTTTGTACCTATTTACAATGTTTGCAGGTTGAGAGGTATAGTACTCAAGAAAGTGAGAGATGGATGCAATTTTTAGCAGCAGTGGCAAAGAAGTGTTATTGGTCTACAGCTATGGACCATGACATGGACAACACAGAACAAAACTGATGCATGCATTAACACACCCATGTTGTGCATTGCAGTGCACTGACTGTCTGTGCTGTGGATCAGACAACATCATATGCACACAAGTCAGAGTGGTGGGCAGACCAAAGTCATTATCATTTGGCATTTGTTGATAGGGCACAGTCATAGGGGACAGCAATGCAACCATAGGTGGTAGGGTTATAGGAGGTGGATGTGGTAGCCACACCCAGAACTGGAAGGTTGGGAGGAATCAGGCATCACACCCCCATGTTACACTGGAGCTTCCATGATATGTGTGTGTGTGTGTGTGTGTGTGTGTGTGTGTGTGTGTGTGTGTGTGTGTGTGTGTGTGTGTGTGTGTGTGTGTGTGTGCAGGGGGGGTGTCTGTGTGTGGGTCTACATACTGTGAGGCCCTGTGGTATCAGGACTGGACTGGACATTTTCTTTCTGATACATGTTGTACACTTTCTGGAGCATTTATGGGAACTATGCTTTGGCCCCTGCCAATGCGTGGAGGTAGTAGAAGAACAATATCAGTGACCCTGACAATTGTCATTGCTAAGTGTTGCACTTAGCAGGACAGCAGTTGATTGATATGATATGGATATGTGGAAACAAGAGTGAGTGGCCTGGTGGGGTTTAACTGTGGTGAGCCAAAAGAAAGCTGGCAACAAGCATGGGAGTGCCTATGCCCACATGTGCATGAATCTGTGGACAGAGATGCTGGCTATGAAATAGTGTATACCATCTGCATCCACCAGGCTTTGTTCATGCTGTGTATATCTGTCCTCTACCATGGCCATGGTGGGCATTTGCCAGTATCCTCATGGATACACTGGGGGTTGTCAAGTGGGCTACCACTGACCTCAGCAGACATGCCTGTCCCAGATCCATATATGCAATTTCACTCTGCAGTAATTCTAGGATGTTCTGCAGTCCATGCAGTGGCTGAACACTCTCACACAAGCCAGTGTGTGTAATGAATTTATGTGGCTGGATCACTGAACTCCATATCCACTGATTGATGTTAGGATTAACACACAGGTTCGGGGAATGTCCTGGAGTCATGGAGGTGATGGTCATCTACACACCTTTTCCCAGTAGTAAGTGACTACATCTCTGAGTCACTGTGGGTCTGTGATGCTGTCTATGTAGTTTAGTGGGGCTAACTAGGATAGCACGTCCAGTGCTAAACACAGGGATGATAGAGGTTCATCTTGCTCCTCCACCATTACCTCAGCTGTGGGGGATGTGTGTGAATGTCATTCAGTGTTGTGTATACCATTCAGTGTTAGACTTTCTGAGATTGACAGTTTGTTGTTGAACTGTGCCACGTGCATGGTGTCATCATCATTGGTCACAGGTGACCCACTGATGGCAGGCATGCTGCAACATGTTGAGCTATACCCTCTACTAGTGGAAGTTCTGAAACCATAAAGATAGCACATATGTAACAATGATGGGTCATAGATGTCACTCCCACCAAAACATGACACACACATGACTACAGGCCAATGCATTACATAGCCCAGGGGCACATATGTACTTTTTTGGTGCAGATTGTCATGGTTACAGTCCCAATCCACCTAAAAAACAGATATGCATGCATATTTCTGTTGAATTAACAACTCACAGTAGTGGGTTACTGTAAAAAAAGTAAAGGAACATCATAGAACTAACCTTGGGTATCCCTACTGATACTCGAGCAGTGGTCACCAACTTAACCCCTACATCCTAGCCACCACTAGTTATGAGAGTTCTCTCACCTGCCACAGACAGAGACAGTGGAAATTTTTCTACCTTTGTGAAACACATCTATGTTGTTGGTCCACATCCTGTGATAGATCTGTCTCTATAGCACTATCCTGTGCCTTGCTCTTAGCATGCAGAATTATATCAGTGACCCCATCACACACCTGCCCTACTATCCTTTTATAGCCACCCACAGCACTGATGTCCTGTGTCAGCCCCTAACACATCTCATTCCAAAAGGCCTAGTCTATGTTAACCTTCTCAAAGATATGCAGGCATGCGGCCTTTGCCACCAGAGGGGAGTTCTTTCAGCTGTTTCTATTCTCTCAGTCCCTTGACAAGATGTTTAAACCTGTGGGGTTGCAGATATGTCAATGTCTTTGTGTGTGCATTTGTGTGTGTGTGTGTGTGTGTGTGTGTGTGTGTGTGTGTGTGTGTGTGTGTGTGTGTGTATAAGATTATCATTGCCAGTTAACAATAACCTTGTTTCAGCACTGTTCCCTGCCCATATTCAGTGGCCACAGACTTTTCTGCTAATATGATATCACCTTTCAAATACAGTGACATACAGTTAGCATCAATGGGCATGTTATCACCACATGCTATCTGTCAGCATTGTGCTAGCAACACACACTGTGACCTTATATACAGGATGTCTCATATCCCCCCTGTAGCATGTATACTGTTACCACCACGTGCTATCTGTCAGGGCTGTGCTGGCAGCATACACTGTGACCTTATATACAGGATGCCTCATATCACCCCTGTAGCATATACACTGTTACCACTACCTGCTATCTGTCAGCACTGTTATCTTATATACAGGATGCCTCATATCACCCCTGTAGCATGTATACTGTTACCACTACATGTTATCTTTCAGGGCTGTGCTGGCAGCATACATTGTGACCCTATATACAGGATGCCTCATATCACCCCTGTAGCATGTGTACTCTTACCATCACATGCTATCTGTCAGGGCTGTGCTGGCAGCATACACTGTGACCTTATATACAGGATGCCTCATACCCCCCTGTAGCATGTATACTGTTACCACCACATGTCAGGGCTGTGCTGGCAGCATACACTGTGACCTTATATACAGGATGCCTCATATCACCCCTGTAGCATATACACTGTTACCACTACCTGCTATCTGTCAGCACTGTGATCTTATATAAAGGATGCCTCATATCACCCCTGTAGCATGCATACTGTTACCACTACATGCTATCTGTCAGGGTTGTGCTGGCAGCATACACTGTGACTTTATATACAGGATGCCTCATATCACAACTGTAGCATTTACACTGTTACCATTACCTGCTATCTGCCAGCACTGTGACCGTATATACAGGATGCCTCATATCACCCCTGTAGCATGTATACGCTTACCACCACATGCTGTCAGGGCTGTGCTGGCAGCATACACTGTGACCTTATATACATATCACCCCTGTAGCATATACACTGTTACCATTACCTGCTATCTGCCAGCACTGTGACCGTATATACAGGATGCCTCATATCCCTGTAGCATGTACACTGTTACCACCACACGCTATCTGTGAGCATGGTGCTGGCAACACACACTGTAACCTTATATACAGGATGTCTCACATCCCTGTAGCATGTATACTGTTACACATGCTACACAGCATGACAGTAATCTACCCTGACTGTGTTCTATGTTACTTGTCAAAGTGAGCACCCCCCCCCCACACACACACACACAAACAACAGGGCTATGACTGTCCTGGCCTTATACTATGCTTCCTGAGAGGGTGAGCCTCTCCCACAGCATGGCTGAATCCTGTCTTGACCTCATACTGCACTCACTGAGTGGGTGAGCCCCACCAACAGTGGGGCTGTAACCCGTCTTGACTTTATACTGTGCTCCCTTAGTGGGTGAGCTCATCCCACAACAGGGCTGTAACCTGTCCTGAACTAATACCGTTCTCACTGAGTGGGCCATCCCCTCCCACAACAGGGGTTGTGTCCTTGAACTCTGATTCCTGTTAGGGTGAGCCCCTACCACAACATGACAGTCTCCTGTCATGCCTTGTGCTGTGCTAGTATGAGATCCTGTTGTTGCTGTGCACTCCTCTGTACACATTGCAGTTTGCTGTTAATTTGCCTATATGGCAGAATATTTTGTTATCCGCTATATTCCAATTCTTAGGCTGCTCACTGTAAGACACTCTCCTGCAATATGGTGACCATCCTTTTTTATCATTTTAAATTGGGCTGTGTAGTACAATAATTATGCTAATAAAGTGATTTAGCATGATTGTCTGAATTGCAGCTGTAATGTGAGGAGTTATCATTCACAGTCAGTCCTACCATGTTCATCGCTGCTCGTACCCTTCTGGGAGGTCATGAGTACAGGGTGCACATGCTTGGACACTGCAAAACCTATAACGCTACTTGTCATCACTGGTGATAATTTGCTTTATGCAACCATGGTGCTCAGTGGTGTGTGCCATGTGGTGTCTGCTACACACGATATGCAAATTTGAGCTTATCATTAAGTGATGAGCTTAAATTACTAGACATGAGCAGTAGAAAGCTGTGGTGGAAGAACTCTATTGATATGTTTTCCATGGGATTCAGATGTTTTTGATACTAGAGGGAATCCCAAGCTTGCAGCTTAATTTTTGGTCCAAAATAGCAATGTGAATTGCAGATTTAATGAGTGTGACAAAGGTTACTCCTTACAGTTTAAAATTAGTGACATCTGGTTATTGTCAGCTATTTGTCAGTCTGTAGCATTTTGAGAGGTGTATGGGCGAACATGGAATATCATGAGTTTGTTTTTTGGAGTTGAATTTTAGGCAGAGAGTCTTTGATGCATTTCTGAGTACAGCTGATGGTACTGTGGAATGATATTTCAGTCTGAATGATGGAGGGGGAGGAATAATAAAGAACAGTATCATAAATGTATTGCGTAATATCTCTTGGTAGAGACCTCAGGCATGCTGTTGACAAATATAGCAAGAACTAAATTCTGGGGAACATTTAGTTGTGTAGAAAATGGAGGTGAAGTTTGATTAGACCATCTTATTGCTTGGGCACTATGACCAAATTAGAACTGAACCTTTTGACTACTTGAGAAGCAAGTTGTGGTTTGCATAATCTAGAACAAGGAGGTTGTGTCTGACCATCCCATCAGTTTTTGAGTGTTTATATTACCCTATCGAATGATTTAAATAGCTAACGCTATTTCATAATACCTAAAATATCTAAACCACAAAATATCAAACATACAGAAAAAAATTCACTGTTCCAACACACAACACAAGCACACCAAAATAAATAAGCCACACACATACACTTAAAACCACAATTCTAACCTACCCTACTACCTATCCACTCAGCTTAACACAACCCTAACCCTAAAGTCCCTAACTACCACACACTCACCTTACCCGCTCCCTAACAGTAATATCCCTAACTACCGCGCACTCACCTTACCCGCTCCCTAACCCTAAAGCCCCTAACTACCGCACACTCACCTTACCCGCACTCTAACCCTAAAGTCCCTAACTATCGCACACTCACCTTACCCGCTCTCTAACCCTAAAGTCCCTAACTATCGCACACTCACCTTACCCCGAGCCATTCCAACACTTACCTTAACGTGGTCCGTAGCCTCCATTCGCATACTTACCTTACCCCGGTCCGTAACCTTCCAACCACAGTAGAGTAAATAGCGAAGCCATGGAACAGACAACCGAAATCTTACCCTATGTAAGATTTCGAAGTTCCGTGGCTTCGCTATTTTGAATTTTTGACTAAAACGGGTCGATATTATAGCATTCAAAGTTTAAAAACTTCAATACTATAATATAGACCCATTTTGACATGTCAAGGAAGATTGTGCAGATGGCATCAATTTTTTTTTTAGCTGTTGCTGATACAACATATGAAAATTAGCAAGGTGATTATGGTTGCTTTCTTATGCTTTGACCTTAAAAAAATTGATTTTTACATCCCAGACAGGCTTCTTACTTTTACAGTTCTTTTTCATTTTCACACTCCATTGAGTGACTAATGTAGTTTTGCTTTGTTTCTTCAAGTTTTGGTTGACGATAATGAGATCAAATTAAACATGATCAGCTGGAGAAGGTAATGGCAATCCACTGCAGTACTATTTGTCTAGAAAGTTCTATGGACAAAAGCAATTAGGGATGTGTTGAAATCATCGAGGAGAGAGGAGGCTCTTATGTCGGAATGTACCCAGCATATTGCTTCTTGCAGAAGAAATGTCATATCTCTTACTGTCCACAAAAGGATGTCAAAATCAATGTTTGGTTAAAGTTTAAAAATGACACTCATTGATACAGTGATATAAATTTATGCTCCAACTACAGATGCTGAGCAGAAAGAAGTTGATTGATATTATAAGAACTGCAATACTGGGTATAACACTAAAAATAAAAACATATATATACCACTTTCATCATGGGATGATTGAAATGGTAAAACTGATATCAAAGCAACAACCGGAATATTGGGCAAGTTTGGCCTTGGTGTATAAAATAAAGTGAGACACAGACATGCTCGAATCCTACCAAGATAAACCACAGGCATAGCAATAACTCTTTTTAATAGCCTAACTGATAACTTTACACATGGATACCACAAGGGGATCAGTATTGAAATCAGGCTGACTATATGCTTTGCAATCAGAGATGGAAGAGCTCTAAACAGTCAGCAAAAACAAGATCTGGGACCTACTGCGGCTGATACCATCAGCTTCTTACTGTAAAGTTTAGAATGAAATTAACTAATTCCCTTCAGTACAGCTCATTTGAGTGTGTACCTTTAACTCCCACTAGGCATGGCTTGAGCCTTTAAAAAAATGAAGTCATCACCTTACAGTTCTAACAAATACTCATTGGCAGAGGTCAGATTTCAATACATTTGCTTTTGCCATCATGTATGCTTCAAGATCTGATAACTTGTATGTAACAAGGTTTTGGAATTATTCATGCAAATATGAGCAAGCAATATTTGACGCCTAGAGGTGCAGTAGGAGGTAACTGTAGAAATTTAAAAAAAAATTACCACAAGGGCCAAGTGAACAAAATAACTAATAACCACCAAAGCAGAGATTAAAACTTTTTACGCTAATTCAGTTTTGTGTCTTCTGTGGTATACAGTGAATTCTGGTAGCAACTGCAGAAATGCCTGGAGGTGCACTTGGCTATGATAAGTTCAGAAAACACGAAAAGTCTCCGGTTCAGCTACACACAAACCAAATATTTAATGGAGGTGAAAATATTAGAAAGCTTAAACATGATGAATGGAGTATGTGAAGAAATATCAATAAAGTTTTGTGAGTTTATCTATCAGCCAGCAACAAAAATATGTGAAATAGAAGGAAAATTAAGAGGCAAAATGGCTATCTGTAGTGGCCTTAAAAGGGGATAAGGAAAGACAATGGGCAAAAGACAATAAAAACAAAGAATATGTCAAACTGAATGCAGAATTCCAGATAACCGAATACATGTGGAGGCATACGTAAATGAACAGTGCAAAGAACTGGGAGAAGATAATAGAATAGGAAATACAAGAGATCTCTTCAAGTAGATTGATGATCTTAAGGGAAACTTCCATGCAGAAATTGTCATAATAAAAGAGAAACTTGGATGACATAGCAGAAGCTGAAGATATTATGAACAGTTGACAGGAACATGTAGAATAATATATAAGAAAGACCCTAACATTGCAGTTAGATATAATTATTGATTTAGAAATAGATATTCTGGAGACTGAGGCAGAACAGTGGTGCACAGTGGTGCAGCAAATAGCATTGTCACTTCACAGCAAGAGATTCAATGGTTTGGTTCTTGGCTGAGGCTTTCTGTGTGGAGTCTGCATGTCCTCCCTGTGTTCATGTGAGTTTCCTCTGGGTGCTCCAGTTTCCTTCCACATCCTAAAGACATGCAGTAGGTGGATTGGACACTCGAAATTGGACATAGGTGTGAGTGTGCATGCAAGTGAGTCATGTGGAAGAACAACTGTGGAATGGCTAGCCACATGGCAGTGTAAACCTTGGCTCTAGATGATTGTCATTGTTGAAGTCATACCCTGACCACATGTGCAAAATTGGGGAAAAGGGGTTATGGATGGATGGCTGGATGGATTTTGGAGATTGAAGTTAAATAGGCTGTCAAGAGCCTTGATAATAACAAGGTTGCAGGAAGGAATGACATTCCAATTGAAGTGTTTAAAATCTTGCTAATTTGTGAAATCATACTGCTTCTCAAAATTTGCCAACCTATTTGCAAAATGCAGCCATGGTCATCAGACTGGAAAAGGTCAGTTTATATTGCAGACCACAAAACGGGGAGTGTTAAATAGTACTTAAATTAGCAAACAATTGCACTTGTTTCACATACTAGAAAGGTAATGATTAAGATCCAGGAAGACAGAATTCAGTACTATGTAAACTGAAAACTGCCAGAAATACAGGCTGGTTTTAGAAGTTACCATGCATTCAATATCAAATTACCAATATTTGTTGGATAACACAGAAAGTAAGGAAGCTTCAGAAAAAAAAATTATATCAGCTTTATCAACTACCCAAAAGTCTGTGACTGAGTGGACCACAACAAACTGTTCTAAGAACTGAGAAATAGGGATACTGGGTCATTTGCCACCTTAGGAACCTATATGCAGTTCAGGAAACAACCATTAGAACTGAAATGGAAAACTAATTGGTTGAAGATTTTAAAGGAGTGTGATAAGAATATGTATTGTCACCCAACTTATTTCATTTATATAGTGAATGTATCATGTAAAATGTTGGGTTAGATGAATCAGATGCTGCAACCAAAAGTGCTAGGAGAAATATTAACAATCTCAGATATACAAATGATACCACTCTGATGACTGCATGTGAGAAAGAGGTGAAGAATCTGTTGATGAAGGTGAAAGCAGAAAGTGCAAAAGTTGGTTTTACTGTACAGTATAAAAATTTGGTAAAGTCATTTAGCCTTACTAATTCTTTGCAAATAATTGGGAAAAGGTGATGATAATGACAGAGCTTATTTTGCTGGGCTTAAAGATCTCCACAAATGGTGACTGTAGCCATAAAATTTAAAGATGCTTGCCTCTTGTGAGGAAAGCTATACCAAATCTGGATAAGATATTAAAGATAAAATATTATCACATTGAGAACAAGGGTTCATAAAGTCAACATTATGTTCTTATGCAGTAATAACATATGCCTGTGGGAGTTTTACTGTAAGAAAGACTGTGCTGCAGAAATCCATGTTTTTCAACTGAAGGTGTTGCAGAAAGCAGATTAGAATCCCAAAAATGCAAGAAGATCATATTGATAAATACTTAAGGAAACAAAATTAGACTTTTCACTGAAAGGTCTGATCATAAAATTAGAACTAAGATACACAAAATGCAAAAAGCTGGAATCACTGGAAAAGACAATGATGTTGAGAAAAAATGAAGTCAAAGAAGGAATTTGTAAGCATATAAAGAATCAGCTGCTGATAGACAGAGCGGGTATGTTAAAGTCCTTGAGGTCATGAAAAATCAGATTTGAACAAATGAGTAAATATCAGCAACAATGATCATACAACAGTCAACATGTCTGAATCTGTAGAGAAACCTCTCTGAGAACTGTAAGCTCTGGATTCAAACTTTTGAGCAGAAACTCACTGTGAGTGGCCTTGGAGGCAAGCTTGATAAAATCCAATGTGCCATGTATCTTCAGGTTACAGATGTGAAGGTAATCAAGATATTTAACACATGTCCATATGTGTGTATATATATATATATATATATATATATATATATATATATATATATATATATATATATATATATATATATTAAAAGAAACAGACAAACCTGCAGTTTAAAAAGTACATTTCAGCCATACTTTGAGCCACAGAAGAATGCTCATTTGAGACACTTGCTTTTTACCAGAAATCAAGGGGGCAGTAAACAATAGATGTTTATGTCAGTTACCTTGAACACAGAGTACAAACCTGTGAGTTTGTTGGCTTGGTCAATTTACTTATAAGAGACAAAAACTGATTTTGGAATTAGAAATGTTCATACAATCAGTAAATATAGAAGAAACAGTGCCTAAATCAATCCAAACTACCAACAACTTGTAAGACACAGCACTTGGATGGGGAAAAAGCACTTCAGCTTCACAAAATAACATTTACTCAGCTTTACTCAAAAAAATAAAATTAGACATAAACGCTTAACTAAGTCACTGCGATCAGACAAGTGGTAGAGCACCCGGAGAAGTTGACAACATTACAGACAACAACAAACTTATTTACAGCAAGTGAACTAATAAGTGTTCAACTAAGAGGCATGACAGTAGAGTTAAAATATGTAAAATTAGTTTGGTGCATGAAAATAATGTGGAAATGAAGTATAAATTTACAAAATTAATAAAGACAAAAGCAAAACTGCAGGCAATCATTGGGTCTAGTAACAAATGAGTTGACAAAAACCACATCATACCATGCCCACATTTTGTTACTATAGGCCCATAAAGGTACACTGTAAGGCACTAAATCAAGTCTGTAGACTCTGGGGAGGGAACAATCATTTTGTCAGAGCATGCAAAGGATTGAAAGAGGTGCAACATTGGGATATTAATGTTCTAGAGATCAATTAATTATTACTGGTATTATTAAACTGCACTTGTTGAATACAGTGCATGTGGCATGCAACAGCAGTACATTAATGATGGCCAGACTGAAAGTATTCATTCAATTCAAACTGTAAATGATGTAAAATCATGAATGTGTGTACCTTCTGTGGAACTGTACAGGTAACCATTTGAAAGGTTGGGACCTGTTAGAACAAATCCCAAAATGCATAATTGAATGGCTGAAAGAACTGAGTTACATATACCAAGTCCAAGATGGCCATTTCTCAGAATATTCCATTTTCTCCAAATTATGGTAATCTTGGAGTTAATATATATAAGTTTGAAGTTTGTGGGGTATTTGACCCCTACATCAGGGATGCAGGGGACTTGGCCCCTGAAAAACAAGAAGTTTAAAGGAGAAGAGCGACATTTAACATTCACTGTTATCCTGCAGTTTTTGTCTTTTTTTTTCAACTTGTCGGTACTCTACATTTTGAGTGCCAGATTTTAAATAGGATACCAGTTCTGCACTTTAAATTTAGCAATGGACTGAATTTTCTGTATTAGGTGTAGCTTAAAATCTAAGCGTATGTTTTTAGCCTTGTATACTAGTGTGGAATATAGAATATAGCAGAATGCACTTATAAAATGATGCATTTAAGAAGCATTTTACTGTCATGCTCTCAGCTAATATAAACTCAAGCCACTGGATTAGGCATGGTTAAACTATGTATACAAAAATAAAGAGTATAAGCTGTGCTTTAGATAGTGGCATTACAAACTCAGCTTAACACCCAAATACCTTGTGGTATGATAAAGAGAATGCACACAGTTCAAGTAACTATATTGGTTGCCGCAGTGGTATGGCGGTAGCATTGTTACCCCACAGCAAGAGGTTCTCCCGTTCGATTCTTGGCTTGGCTTGGGAGTGCCTTCTGTGCGGAGTCTGCATTTCCTCCCCGCGGTTGGGTAGTGATCGAAAGACATGTGTGCGTTAATGGGCATGCCTTCGCTGAAGGTTGGGCATCGAGCTGGCACCTCGGCGTTTCGTAAAAATCTACTGCCAATCATTATCAGACCTTAGTTCCGCTGTGGTGACCCCTTATCGGGAAAAAGCCGAAAGACAAACAACAACACAGTTCAAGTAAATAATGAGCTACTTTCTCTAGTGATGTGATAAAATACGGTATACAACAAAACAGTATAGACTTTTGTTACTGAAGTTATACAGAGGCAGGTTGTAAGAGGTCATTGAGAATGTGAAAGATGATATACAAAATAGCTGTAGAGACAATCATTTTGAAAGTCTGCTCAGTTCTAAGCAAATATGGTACAAAGGCACCAATGCTGAGTTTGAAGTGCAGAATTTAGTGAAAGGTTTACGTATTCATGATTTTAGTGGCAGATAATCCATTGTGGCATATAGATACAGTAAAAATGTGCCTATAATTAGCACTTCTTTGCAAGTTCAGAATCATAAATCGCAGAGCACTGAAAGAATTGTGCAAGATATGAATGATATTCTGATGAAGTAAGCTGACCTGTATGAAGGCTTAGGATTTTTGCAGGCTGAGTTCTTTAGATTAATTTCAGACAATGTAGCTTTTGTGATTCATGTTTCACCTACAGTACCTATAGTGCTTAAGGTTAGTAATGTACAAGTGCTAAAGTATATGAAGTAAATGACAGTCACAGTTAAGGATATGGAACCAACATAGTATGGTAACTGTCATGAAGCAGGTCAAGGGAAATATATATTGATCTATAAGTCCTTAACATATGAATCAAGAAGGAACATTGACCACTTCAAACTATGGGAGAGATATTCAAAGTTCTGTCTAAGGCCAGATTCTTTGCAGTGCTTGATGCAAATGAAGGATTTTGCAGATCACATTGAATAAACTCATTTCTAGACATTGTACTTTCACTATGCCATTAGGTTGTCACAGAGTCGTGAAGGCACCTTTTTGGATCTCATCAGCTTCTGAAATATTCCAAGAGGCAATAGCAACTATAGCCAAAGGGCTTGACTGAGTGTTTTTTACAGTATGTTTATTTATTTATTGCCTTTTGTTTATGGGGATGGTCTCACTGGGCATTCAGGCCCAATTTCAGTGGAGGTCTGAGGAGAAAAACTCCATTACAGTTGCAAAAATTACAAAAAAAAACTGCAGAGAAAAAAAATGTCATTTTCTTAACAGTAGAAACTGGGTTTTAGAATTATATAATGGGTAATACAGGCAAGGCAGAGGTTAATAAAATGTGATTTCTGTAGGATGTTTACAATAATAAACAAGTTACATTCACATATACAGCAATATACTTATTTCATTTACATAGGAGTGATGAAAAGTGGTATGTAGATGTCAATAGGATTTATTTACATTATTTACGGGATAAGATAGTAGGGCAGGAGAGTTAAGCATTGATGATAGTCTAGAGATCTGAGAGAGAGAGACAGACAGAAAAGGTTAGTGATGGTGTGAACAAGAACAGACCCAGGAGGAGTTTAGATGCTGTTTTAGGTTGTGGTTAAAGCTAGATGCAGAGCTGCCCTGTTTTAGTGGGCTAGGCAGGGAGTTCCACTGTCTGGTGATGCAGGACAAGTATAGTGAGTCTCTATCTGTATTATGGGATTTGGAAGTTATTAGTAGGCTCTGATTACCTGACCAAAGGCAACATGGTGGGGAGTTGTGCTTGAGAATGTTTTGTAGAGAAGGGCATATGTGTGGTTTGTGTATTATTTTGCAGGCAATTTGAAGCTGAGTGAATGTAAGGTGATTAGGTAGTTCTAGCCAGTTGATCTACTTTAGTGTTAAGCAGTGGTGTGGTGCATATGATAGGATGCGTTAGCATGGCTATTTTGTTAAAGCATGCCTCTAATTTATTTAGTAGGGTGACTTGAATGTTGGTTAATATGGGTGATGCATAAAGAAGAGAGGGGGGAAGGTAAGATGATGCTAAGGATTTTCTTCATGAGTCTGTGAGGTAAGGTTTGGTTTGGTACAGGAAACCCAGTTTTTGGTGAGTTTTCTTGATGACCTAGGTGATATGCAGTTCAAATTTTAGGTTATTGTTTATTATGACTCCTAGTAATTAGGTGTTTGTTACAATTTCTATGGTGTTGTCGTTTGCTGAGGTAATATTAAAGGGTCTACTGATTGTTGAAAGAAATCTGGGTGTGAAAAGCATTAATTTTGTTTTTTTTTTTTTTGGTATTTAAGATTAGCTGGTGAGCCTTTAGCCATGATTCTATGGAAGTGAAAGCATCTGGAGTCATTTGCTGAAGTAGTGGTTTAGGCTGAGCAGATGATGATGGCATCATCGGCATGTTGTACTAAGATGGCAGGTTTGTTGTCTTTGTGAAGGTAGTCTGTGAAAACATTGAAAAGTACTGGGCCTAGAACTGACCTGTGTGGTATACTGATGGAAACAGGAAGGAAGTGGAATTGTGTTGCAGAGAAGATGCTGTTTGGAAAAGGGTATGACACTGATGTGGAGTCACCCTCCAGTGTAAAAGTTTCCCCAGACTGCTAGTTGAGTGAGGCTAGGTCATGCTTACCTGACTTTAATACACAACCCTTCACACACACACACACACACACACACACACACACACACACACACACACACACACACACACACACACACACACACACACACACACACATTGACTGCTTTGAGATTAGAACCTTCTATCTAGGTTAGGTAGTCAAGAGGACAGAGTACTTAAAGCACCACCGAAGAAGTCTGACATCTATAGTGTGGGAGTACAGTATACATAGGATTAGGTTCTTATTCTGTGTCAGGCAAGATAATGTGTTTTTGAAATTTTTGGACAAAGCTATATTTGTTGATACATAGGAGTAAATGCAGTCTTCTGATCAAAACTAAGTATATACTGCTGACTTAAGTCACCTATTCTGTCATTAATGTATATTGCAGAACTGAGACTGACATGAACCTACTTTACATGATGTTCTGTAGATGAGACACACAAACATGTGAAACACAGGATGGATAATGAAGCATTCATGGCTCATCAGGTTAGGATGATGGTACGTAAACATTAATGAATGCTACTGTAATTAGCAATAGCACGTGCTCATGCATAGGTAATGTGTACTGTCAATACAAAACAATCCATAATGTTCCAATGCAGTAGGGCTAACTAATGATGAACTATGTGTGCCAAGGCTCTATGTGGGTGTATATAATTTGCTAGTGTCAGTGCTACAATGCAGACATAACTGTACAGAATTAAGTGTTCAGTCAACCACACAGTTCACTGCAATTCAATTTGAGTACAGTAAGATATTGCCACATAATGAAGTAATAACATCCAGTAACAATACTTGTATTTGTTCAAAATCTCTTCCTGAAGTGTAATGTTATGAAGCTCATTAGCATGGATGCTGACAAGGTATTAACACGTGCGTGATTATACTTTGAGGTGTTTATCTTGATCTGTGAAGTAGCAGTGTTCAGTGGTGCTCCCTGCCATGCTGTGCACAAATAAAGAACAGAGAGAAAATTGTCTGATTTTGATTAAAGGTAGAACAGATCTGTTTTATGTTAATGTTTAACTTGTCACAATGTCAACATTTGTCATGTCAGTACTTGCTCATTTCCTTGCAGATGTACACTTTGCATGTTGTACTTTACTTTTGACATATAAGGACCAAAACTTTATTGAAAAATGAATTGCTGTGATTGCCTTCTCCATTTGCTCAACATTAGGTGGCAAGCAAACAGAGCTCAAGGGTAAAGGAATAAAGTGAAAAGCTTTAATTTTGCCAGCTTTCTGTAGCGCAAACAGGCCTAGCAGCAGTGCTTGGCAATCAGCACTCTGACAGTACATAATGAGTGCAGAAAATCCACTTGTCACCTATATATAATATATATATATATATATATATATATATATATATATATATATATATATATATATATATATATATACACACATATAGTATCTAGCTATATGTCAGCCATGCTTCAAGGGAGATCACAAGTTAACTCATTACAGCCGAGTAGGTCAGTGTGCCTCCAGACAGTTCTACAGTTACTTCCTACTGAGCCTCTAGACATCAAATATTGCTTGCTGATATTTGCATTAATAATTCCAAAACCATGCTACATACAGCGTATCAGAATATTTTATCATGAAGCATACATGATGACATAGATAATTGTATTGATATTTGACCTCTGTCAATGACTATTTGTTAGAATTGTAAGGTAGTAACTTCATTTTTTTTCAAGGCTCAAGCCACACCCACTGGGAGTTAAAGGTACACACTCAAAAGAGCTGTACTGGACAGAATGAGTCAATGGGTGGACAGTTTGTTAACCATGACAAGGATGGGTATGCATTTTCAAATAATTATTATGGCTCAGCACACATCCTAACTATGTGTGTAGGGTAGGATGTCTTGTGAAGTGTGGATATTATGCTTCCACACAGTAAGGACAGTAGCCAAATGATATAAGATGAACATGTCATCCATCAGCCTACTAAATACATTACACTATAATGCAATGCGACAGAAGAGGTGATGAGGGACACAGAGATGGAGAGACACATAACAGTTTTTGTTGTGGCACATGTAAGAACATCTTTATGGTGTGTTTGTATTAGGTGTTTCCTCATTCAGAATGTGCTCTGCTTTGTGCCATGAAATGATTGATATTGGGATAGAGAAGGTGGAGAAGTAACAAGAACCAATACAGCCACATACATCTGATTGACGAAGGTATAAGAAACTCGAAACATGATGATGACATGAGGATTGTGGTTTATTGATAACAGATGTAGCACACAAGTGCACAAGTAATATTAATCTGGAGGAAAATTACATTACTGTATAACACATGTCAGGATTCAAACTTTTGGCAGTAGAAGTAAAACTTTAGAGATAGCTTGATTATCTCTGCTCACCACAGAGGAGTTCATGTTATAATAACTTTCAGTCACATATTGTAAAATATACTCTCAGCATGTTCAATAAAGGCATTAGGTAGGCAGCAGTATTCATTACACTTAGCCTGTCTTACACTTTGCATGACATCCATCAGCCTCACACATATGGAAGAGTAACTATATTGCAGTTTATTACCTTAAGTCTAGTTTAGCATAGCACAATGGATGTATTGGTATTTGTGCTAAGCTAACCGTGCCAATGCAGTCTAACTCTAAGACAAAAACTTATCACATTTTGCAGTAACACTTGAAATGCCATTTAAAATCACATGGCACACTTGCTTGTTGCCAATCTTGTGCAAATGCAAAGGATTACATCTGATAAAACTGAAGGGAGATAGACAGATACACAGGCAACACATACACATAAAAGAGATTTATAAAAACAGGCAGTAAGAGTTTCATCTACTGCTGGATGAGAACCCTTGACAAGATGCAAAATTAAGTTTATAGAGTTGATCATTATCTTAACACATTACAAAGGAAATCCTACTTTACACATGTAAAAATCACACAATTGGAGAAACAGAGCTAACTTATTGAGACAAGGATAGTTGGAAGGTATTAGCTTTCAGCAAAGTAATGACAAGCTGAAAATACCATAAGATGAACTTTACATTCATCAGCGTAATGAATATTCATCAGTAAAAAGGAGTGAGAGAGAAGGGGTGAACACAGAGAGAGACAGAGACATATCAAAGGTTGGTATTATGGGTCATTAATGCACATCTTTATGATGTATCCTCATTATTACTCTGTCGTGCTCTGTATCATTAACTGATAGCTATGGGAGAAAAGAAGGTGTTGAAGAGGAACAACATGATTAAGCCATGAGCAGAATAAGAGTGGCTTTAATAATGCTTCCTAATGGGGATGGATACCTTTCCAAAAGTTTTACTGCCACAGTTTCACAATCTGTTCATGAAAGGTCATAACTGAATGAAAATTAAGATGTAGGTCGTTAAACATATCATAAAAGTATGACATCACAGTAAGAAGTAATGTGACATACATCTGGAATTGAACCCTTGATGCTATGGCCAAAAACAATCTTCAGATAAGTGATTTCTGTCAACACTTCAGAGAGGAAGTTGCACTTTATTACAACCGGTAGTCAAAGAACTGCACAGTAACTGTTGCAAGGTATTGCCTCTATTCTGCCTTTACTCTGCATTCCAATAGTGCAGCATGTTTAAATATATTGGCATGAACCAGACTACTGCAGCTGATGGCAAAAGCTGACCAGGTCTTTCCATAGATATGAACAGTCATTTGGGGTCAGTTGTCATTGATACACGATGCCAATGTCTGTGCAAATGTTGAGGACAAAAAGTGAAGGCTTTCTTATGGGCCATTTCTGGCCATGTGTGTTGTATGTGATTCTATCTTTTTTACCTGATTAAACAGGTGAGAAGGAGGTTGACAGGACAATGGAGAAAATGGGAAGGAGCAGGCAGACGGGAGGACCCAGGGAAAAGAACAGACGAATTTGTAGGAAGGTAGCGGGAAAGAACCATAGCTATCCACTTCTTCACAACATAAAGGTAGAACTGTAGACAGACTTTGATGATTTTTGACTGCCACCACACCAAGGATAGGTGACAACAGAATAACGTTGTAGAGTCAATTGTACCAAATCAAGTGTGTCAAGAAGACATATAGGTGAAGTGGAGAGGTACGTTATGGGCCATTTTTTTGGGATGGGTACCCATTTTTTATGCTTTACCTAAAGTGCATAAATGTTTGAATAAACCCCCGGGTAGGCCCATTGTGTCAGGGGTTGGTTCATTTTTAAATAACATTAATATTTTTTTGATTTCCACTTAAAGGCACATTTAAAGAAGGTTGTAGTGCATATTTCTAATACTCAGGATTTGTTAAGTGAAGTTTCTAATATTAGATGGCAGAATGACTACTATTGGGTTACTATTGATGTAAAATCTTTGTATACAAATATCAATCTCAGATGGGGTTTAGAATCTATTAGGGAAATGTTGGGTGATGGACCTAGAACCACCTTTTTGATTAATCTACTTGAATTTTGTTTAACTCATAATTATTTCTCTTTTAATAATGAGTTTTTCTGCAGTTAAAAGGTACGGCTATGAGGGCTGCTTTTGCGCCCTCATATGCTATTATATATATGGGATATTTTGAAAGGAAATTTGTCTATCCCACTTTGTTCTTTAAGAACAATGTCATATTGTGTAAGCGGTTCATAGATGATCTCATCTTTATTTGTAAGGGTGATGTTAATGATTTTTTGGATTTTTTTGAGACTCTTGATAATAATGAGCATGGCTTAACCTTTTCCTGTGAGTCAAATAGGGCATATATTAATTTTTTGGATGTAAATTTATATAATGATGGAGAATCTATTGGCTTCAGGCCATATAGAAAATCAACTTCAGTGAATATGTTCTTACATGCGACTAGCATGCACCCTGAACATTTATTAAATTCCTTACCATTTGGTGAATTTAAAAGAATTTATGATCACACTAGTGATAGGAATAAAAGGGTTAATGAGTTGGATAAAGTTTTGTTAAGGCTGAGAGACAGAGGATATGATGAGACTCATCTGTTGGGATGCAAGTGCAAAGTACTTGGGGATCTTTACGATGGTCCATATCAACATTCACAGATGCCAGGTATGAATAATAAATCTGAAGATAAAACGTTTGATTTAAGGGATAGTGATGATGACAAAAAGCTTTTTTATGTCACAAGATTCTCTCCCTTTTCAAAGGAATTAACTAGAATAGTGAGAAAATATTGGCATATTGTTCGTGAGGATGAAACTGCTGGCCACTTGTTTCCTAAACACATTACTTTCTCTTTTAAGGGGGGGAGAAATTTAAAAGAACTGTTAAACATAACTTTGTTAAAGGGAACAATATTTTTTTTGCCTTGTGGCACTTTTCCATGTGGCAATTGCAGTATCTGTGACAGGGTTAAGAATGTGAATGTTGTTAATGGTATAACATTCGTCCCTAGGTTATACTTTAACTGCAGATCAATAAGGGTGGTATATATTTTAGGTTGCTCTTGTGCTGACGTTTGGTATATAGGACAAACCAAACATATGGTTAGGACACGAGTTCTAGAGCACTTAAGAGATATTAGGAACCGTAGTGAAGTTAGTCCTGTTGCCCAACATTTCCTTGTCAAACATGGTGGTTCCCCTAGTAGTTTAAAATTCTGTGTTCTTGGTAAGCCTTTT
The DNA here is from genome assembly GCF_019279795.1 of Protopterus annectens. NCBI lineage: Eukaryota > Metazoa > Chordata > Ceratodontiformes > Protopteridae > Protopterus > Protopterus annectens. The sequence goes on along the minus strand of NC_056728.1, from coordinate 1,537,853,844 downwards.
TCAGCTAGAGGGGGGGATTTTGAGAGCAAATTGCTTGAGTTAGAAACTAGAATGATTTTAAAATTTAAGACTTTAAAGCCCTTTGGTCTGAATCAAGAATTGGGTATTTAATATTTTATTACCTAACATTCCATATTTATATTTATTTAAATTTGTATTTTTGTAGTATAGTAGTTTATACTGACTAATTAGTGAATTTATTTATTTATTCACTATATCTAATATTGATATGTATTTTGTTGCTTTAAATGTTTAATATAATAATTAGTTAATTGATGTCAGCTGTTGGTGATAATGTGGAGTGAGTAAGTATAGATATCTGTGAAAAACGTGATTGTACTGTGATCCATGAAGGCGAAATGCCGAGGTACCAGATCACTAATGAAATAAAGAAGAGATACTGGTGATGTGCTGGTGAATGTGTGTTTTTTTCAACTATACATTTTTTTGCTTGCTGGTGTTTTTTGGATACATGATATACAAGACTTACAGGGATGGGAATGGACACAAAAGGTTGGGAAACACCATGACTGGGAATAGGTAGGGGACATCTGAGGCACACCCACGTCAAGCCTGGGAACAATGAGAGCAGTGAGAATGTAGTCCTCACCCTCAGAACTGTCACCTCTGTTTCCTGTGTCAGTGCTTGGCATGGCATCATATTTGCAATACGATGAAGCACCTTTTCTACATAGATGACTCTGGCACCAAGGCCCCTTTCAATGATACCCTACACCAGCCCTGTCCTCTCTTGCTGGGTGACAAAATCACCATCTCCACTACTACTGCTCCCAGAGGTTACCAGTACATCAGCAGCCAGGGCAGTACTACCTAACAAAAATTAAGCATGTAGGGCAGGGGTTGTGGAGGCAGGGCTAACAGGTTGGGACCCCAAGGCACTGGGTGTTGGTGCTATAACCTGTGGAGGGGTGGTGGGCTGAACCACAGTGGTTGGTCAACCTCCCTTTGTTGAACGTCATTTATTTTACAGCAGAAATATATGACAACAGAACAATTTTAAGCCATAGAAAATATTAAGAAAAGACAGAGAGAGAGGGAGAAGGGGTAGGATGAGAAAAAAAAAGACAGATAATTAGATCCATGGCATGTCTCATGCCTTTATTATTTCAATGCATACACACTTAATGATTATCCAGTCCATATACATTTGCTACATTCAGGTATAATGGGAAGGTCTTAGTCTATTGTACCATTAATCCATACCACTGCTATGATATCATAAATACAAGTATTTATTTGACTATTGCCGTATTGCACAGAATTACAACAGTTATTAAGCTAAGAGTAAGTCCTGATGTATATGTATCTTGTGCCTCTCTGTGGTAATTTAACCTCTCTTGGTGCCCCTCCCTCTTTGCTGCAATGTCTTCAAAAGCTGCACAATAGAAAAGAAGAGACATGAAAGCATAATGAATGGCAGCCTTTGCTGTCTACTTCAACCTACATCACTGAATGGTGATGGGTCAGTATACTTACACAACTGGGGGTGTCAACAGTTCGAATCTCATCCTCCCATTGGGTAAGGAGGCCCTTCTTGCATTGTTTCAGGTCAGTACAGTGGTGACAGCATTGCTTCCCAGTGTGTTGGATTCCAGTTGCACCAGAGGCAGTCTTGGATAAGCTCTCCCAAGCCTCAGTCTTATCTTTAGACCCAGTATAGTCCTCCTGCAGCAGCTGTAGCACTTCACAAGGAGTGCCACAAAAATTCTGAACTCCTCAACACCCCATCTCTGTGGCACCATCATCTCCCTCACCAGCCAAGTCTTCATAAGTCAAGCAACAAATCTATGTCTGAATTGGTGCAAAATTCCAATTTTGCATTTAACAGCCAGTGCACAAGGAATCACACTCATGCCAACTGCATTTGCATGATGGAAAGCAGAGAAATCCATTGCCAGAAAAAGAGGGAGGGATTTCATTAAACAGTAATGAAGGGTGAAACATAGCAGTGAGATTTGCCATGTATGATGCTCTGTCTATTCACACTTTTTCCAGTGGTCAACATTGACATGCTTAGTGACTTGGTTTGTAAGTCTTGGTCTTTGGAAGCTTAAATAGGATGACTTTGGGCATATATTTTTGGGACTTGTACATTGTAAAATGTTAATTGAACAAGGTGGGAATCAATCCTATGGAATAAAGACTATAGAAATTTCAACCCAGGTTATTATTTTTCATTGCTACACAAAAACTCCCTTAAAACCATGGTCATTACAAATATACTGCATTCAGTATAAAGAGAGATATACTTTAGATAGGCTTTATGTGTATGACTTTAAGAAGTCTTGGGAACACCATTCCCATGTAAGCAGGAATATTACTGTTTGTAAATATATTTCAAATGGATAGACTTTCATGAGCTGAGTAATACAGGTCCGGGCATGATACATGCATACTACACAACACATACTTTCCTAAACACATATTTGGGCTATGTGAGAAGTCAAGATGATTTTAACATAACTATTATACCCATCAATGATATGCAAGTACATTTTTAATTAATTATCATAATTGTCATGCTTAAACAATTACACACAGAATTAACTGGGTTTCATAAGTAAGTCATTAATGAGATTTGCTACCTATAAATGTGGAAAGTGTGCAAACATTACTGAAACATTTCTTGCAATCAAACTACTTATGATAGCCGTTTGCATGTATTGTTTCCTTCCTAATCAAAGTATTGCGAGAAATGACATTCTGACACCCTTTATAAAAATAAGTATCTGCACTTGACCCCTGGATCATATGTGTTCTTTCAATCAAATCACTGCATTTACAACTTGTGCCACAGAGAGAGGTAGATGCCACATGCGCTTCACTCAGTCAATAAAAATGAGAATGTTAAAGCCTTGCAACCATACCAGGAGTGTTTATGCTACTGAAGGCTACAGAAGTTATTTTTTTCACTTTTTCTGTAAGCTGTGATCCCAGTTTGTATTCTGCTAAGCAGCGTGCAAATTGAAAAGAAGAAGAAGAAAAAAAAAAGACAAACATGACTTGTATTTCCATCTAACAGTTATATCATTACCATGACACATGCAACATTTTCACATCTGTTTTACTCATCGTAAGCAGCATTTGCACTATACATCATCAGCGTTTCATGTAGTGTCAATGCCTCAGAAAGGGGATGTAAAGGCAATGACAGGAGGTCATGCTTGGCAGACTACATAGTTAGGACACAGAGTATACCATGAAGAAGTACTTCTTACTGAGATGACATATGATTCAAGAATTTATACAAATTATGTGACAGACCTAGACACAGTACTCATGTTAATCCTTTTCTGTTATAATACTTTGCAAGCTGTCATATGATACAACATCCCCTGATACTATTATTATTAATAAGGACAACAGGTGAAAAGGCCACAACAACATGTCTGCAACCTGAATTCACATGAAACACAAGTAAGACAGGCAACATTTATCACATACTTTAGCATATGCATTTCATATTTAACATATTATTATATAGTTATTCTATATCCAGTTTTAAAAATATTTGCAAATGGGATTCAAATCCTGCATCATCTGTCCTGTTTCTTTAAACTCATTGCACTTTATACCTTGGGCTATAGTGTTTCTTCACTTACTGCTGTTCAGAGTGCTTATCAAAATGCACCTCTGCCAGTCTAAAATGCACTAATGTTGACATTCCAAATTACATTTTCTTAGTCTGTACCTTAGGTAGTGAGCTCTCATTCACTGCCATGTAATACTGCCAGTCCAAACTGCACTTTGTCAAAATGTGCACAAAGGACGAACACAATAAAAAATAAATAAAAATTTAAATACCATCAGACAGTCTGCAATAATAACAATAAAAATACAGGACTGGGAGATGTCAGTAGATGTCTGTCTTACAACCTGATGGTATGGTCAGGAAATATGCATTAACTCCCCAAAAAGCACACTATCTGGATTTTAACCCTCAATTCAGTGCAATAACAACACACACTCAGTCATGCTTTTTATCCATCTTTGCCACAACACAGGCTTAGAGTGGTAATCAGAAGATGTACATTCCATAGAGATCTGACTTAGCAGAATAGTAGCTTACAGGTCCACCAGAGAAGTATTCCTTTCTCATTTGCTTGAACATGTCTAGATGAATGTGATATCAGCCCATGTCACATTAATGTGAGGTTGGCAACACTGTAGCTCTTTCTTCCCTTTATTTTCTGAGCATCTTCCCCTTCTCTCAGCTTAATTTACAGAAATACAATTTTATGTGCATTTCTTTGCATCTTTGTTTCAGTATTTAATGTAGCTGATTAGTACTGCAGAACCATTTTTAATCAGAGGATGGAGAGTATGCTATTATTAAAAAAATGTCATTGTTATTGAGTTAGTTCTCATAGCTCTCTCAATGTACTTCCACACTTTTTCTTAAGTCTAATTTCCATGGCAGAACCACTTCAGAGAGAAGAGTCTCCTGAGTATTGTTTGTTTCTGTACTCAGATTAATCATCAACAATTACAAGTCATTAGCAGCTATCAGTTGTCATTGATCCTCCCTGCAGTCCTAGAGTGTGTGCATGCAATTGTTTCCTAGGGCATGTGCATGCAGTTGTGTAGCTCATTACATGATGTTGACCTCCGTTACACCAAGTGAGAATTTTGAATTTCAGAAATGCTGATGATTTAATACCTCATTTGCATATTCCCAGTGTTCTGAGGGCTGAATCTACACTACATAAAGGTAATCGTGAAGACAGGGAATTTGATGGAGGGGAGACTGTTTTGATACAGACAGACTGTTACTGGTATTTACTTGGAGCAGAATTTTCTACATATTAAAGCATGTTCTCCTAAGGTATGTTGTCCTCTTTATAAACTGTTTATGTTTTCATATTTGGAATGTATTTCAATATGCAATCAAATTTTTTTTATCTGCATGCATTTTTTCATTCACATTTGGCATACTCCAAGTATGGCAGTTCTTGCTCTGGTTTCAACATTTTTTAATGAATGGTATGGTTACATCACAGTACTGTGTTGCCATTTGCTCTTGAAATTTGAACAGGTACTGTAGACAAATGTATTTTGTTTATATCAACTTCAAGGGGTTGCATATGTGTAGCTTACAGAGGTGTTAGGCTTTTCAGATGTCCAGGGGCAACCTCCATAACAGTGGAGAGACCAATGAAACATTATTGGCATTGCTATGTTGAATTCTTCCCTATTTATTGATAATACTACTGTCCTCATTACAGAAATTTTAAGAGACTGGATGTGATGCCGATATATTCAATTTTATTTATTTTTTTCGGGGGGTGGCTCCCTTAACTTGTGTGTAATCCTAAATGAACATTTTGTGTTCAGTTGTTTTGTGTTGATGATGGGTACACCGATTTTATTTGAGGAGAATAATCACATAATGTGCTACAAATGTATTTTGTCTTTTTTCTGCTTCATGTCTTACAGGATTATGGCACCTAGGCCATCTGTTCCATGCAAGCCACCATTCAGTGATGTATAGAATGTGGTCATCATTCAAGCCTTATGCCACCATGGAGATTTCTGCTTAACAGAAGCAGAAGTGACATCTGCCTGAAAAAGCATGTGGTAACAGGTGGCTGTGACATAAATACAGTGGGAGGCTATGCCAAGAACTATAATTATGTGTAGCATCATGCCACTGATATGATATAGTATCCCATAAGTGGGCAGCTGCAGTTACACATGAACAGATTGCTACACGGGGTGGGGGTGGGGAGTGGTTCTGCTATCGAATCACCACCACTCACTGAAACTGATATACTTTGGATAGGCTTGTGTTCTACCAGAGCCTCGGAAGAGATAGTGCAAGTCCTAAATGTGGTAAAACCCCCAATCTGAACTGGGGACATAGAAGTGGCAGAGGAACTCATGCCAGAGGCAGTTCTCATGACTGGGGGCAACAACACTGAACTAAGAAGTCTACCATGCATGGCTCATACTTGTCCAACATGTCTTGACATAGTGATAACAAAACAAACAAAACAAACTAGGAAATCATGTGAAAGGGTGTCAGGCATTCAAGAACCCACAGAACTTCATCAGATAAATGGTAGTTATAGCCCTAAGTGTTTAAATGCAATGCCATATGCCACATGACTCTTTCAGAAAATTAACCAATCTGATGAAGTCCTGTGGGTAACAGAATGAAAGTGCTTATTTTTTCTTACATATTTTAACCTATGGTTTTTATTTATTTTTGGATTAAAAATACATTATACTTTAACTCTTTCTGAGTACCTGGCATCCTTTCACACTGGATGCCCAGACATAGTGCTAGCACAGAGCTTGATTGTGTTCATGTAGACACAGATACATATTTCACAAAAAGTGTCCATACCAACTCATACACATGCAACCTAATGAAAATGTAATGCTGATTGCAATACATCTCCTGTTACTGACCCTGAGAAATGTTCTACTTTAATGAATCTCTGTGTTTCTTATTTACAAATGCTCACTACTTTGGTGTCAGCCTTGGCCTCCTGCCACCCACCCTGTGCAAATGATGATGACTGTGCCACACCCTTTTGTTTATTTTGACTAAGGGTTGCATATATGTCTGATGCACTGAGTGGATAGAAGTGAGGCTTTCTCACAATGCTGATTTTCTCCATATGTAATAAAGAAGAAACTTTGGGATGTTTTTATAAGTGCTCATTTCTGAAAGATTATTCCAGTTAGTTTTGTAAGTCATGCATTCAAATCAGTGATATTGCAGTCCTTGCTTATTGCTCTACTAGTGAAACTGTTGATATAATTGGCCTGTTGACTAATTTATATACAGTGGGTAAGTGACCAGCTTGATGCAGGTTATTGCTCATAACAGTCATATAAGCCAATAATGCTATTGCTAGACACCTCACACAGGTTCTGCTTGAGTAAATTTATGACTAACAGTATGCAGGTATATGAGTTACTTTTATCTTCTTGCACATTTGTTTTTATACTACAGGTTCCACACCTACCTTGACATTACTGCAGGAATGACTCACATCCTTTGGGTCTGTCTCTATCTGGTGCTATCTGTACACAGCCATTACATGGGGAAGTAAAGTTTGTGGACGTTGGCTGGCATCAGTTTTACTGTTTATATGTGCTTAAGTCATTAAGTGTATTCCTTAGGTGGTGAGTGCATGTGTGTGCTGTCCTTTGCCTCTTAGTTGGTGAGTGAGTTTGTGAGTGTGCTATGCCTACCTCATATCCATCACAGGGGAATATTGTGCATGCCTATGTCTGATGCCTCTTTCTGCAGCTGAAGATTCTCCCTGAGAATCCTCATCTGTATGTGCTGTAGGTGCTGGCCCTGATTGTGATTCAGGAATGTGTGGTCCTGGCCCTTGCTGTCCCTGGTGCTGCTGTTTCCTCAAGATGATATTGTTCAGCGTGGCATGGATTGTGAGTATTTATGTGCAGGTGCATGGGTCTTACTGCAGAGCACCCTATGATGTGTCTAGACACCACAACCATACCTTTAGCATGCTAGCTATACACTCTATGTGTTTCTAGTTTGATCATGGGCATTGTTGTATCCTTCTTTAGTAGGGGCATGCGTTTCTGATGGGTGTCATAAGCCATGGTTCCAGTGCATAATTTGCATCCTTCAGTAAATGGCCTCGTGGAACATCACCCCTAACAAACCTTGTTTAAAGCTGAGAGGTGTGCAATACAAGTGAGTCAGGATAAAATAACTGCCTGGGTTGCCAGAACAGGCATTGAGGATAATCCCTCATGCATTACAGACAACCTGGCAGTTGACTTAGTGGAACCCTTTCATGTTGATACATGTTGTCTGTTTACCAGGCCAGGCTTTTTTCCTATGTGTGTGCAGTCTATGTCCTATAGAAACTTCAGGGAAGTGTGCTACAGCATAAAATTCCTGCATTGTTCTTGCTGTCTTCTCTGGGGTACAGGGAAAATAGATGCATACCCTTGCATGATCTAGCTTAGCATTAAGAAATTCGTACAATATTCCAGAGGCTGAGGCCTGTTACACCCGTAGTATATCCCCTGTGGGTCTAATATACTAGTGGATAATATCCTTAATGCCACACATGTCTTAATTTCATCTGGTGTAGCTCATTTTCCTCTGGATCTGAGGTGGGGGTGGCAGAGGTTGCAGAGTTCCTGGATTGTTTCCCTATCCACCCTGTATCACTATAACATTTCAATATCACGCAGTCCACTATACATTAAACGAGGGGGTCTGTCTCCTTGGCCAAGGTCTGTCAGTGGCAGCAGCAGCATAGGTTTGAGCCTGTTGCACCTACACCTGCAAGAGAGCAGCAACAGCAGCCGCTGATATTTTTTTTTCTAAGTGTTAAAGTGCCTGTATTAGAATAATGTTTTGGGGTTCATGGCAAAGGGCTATAATAAGTGTACACGATTACTTTATACCTTCCTGTATAGCTCCACCATCTTGGATTGGTTAATTAACACCTACTTTGGTTAGTTATGCTTTAATTAGCATACTTTGCTGTTTATCTTTGTTTAGATGCAGCCATTTAATGCATCATGTAGCTGCTCATGAATCCAGCCCTCTGTCTTTCAGTGTTCCTTTTGTTCTGTGAATCTGCGGCATTTTTCATTTTTATAATTAACAATTTAATTATAACTATAAGAAGAATCATGATTGTTTGAGCTGTGGTAATTTAGTTACAAATTATGGAGAGTGTCACAGAAACAGCTAAAACTGGTTTGAATCATTCTTGTTTGTGACATTATGATGTGACAGTACTTCAGTTTGTTGTAGCCCATTTCATCCTTTCTGGCAAATATTCCATCCTTCTTGACTTGGAGAATTAAAGGCTTCTTTGCCAAGCTTCATTAGTTCCTTGATACCTCAGGGTTTACTGGATTAAATCCTGGACTCAGAACAAAACAAACATAACTATTAATGAGTTAGCATGTGACATGTTATAGGTTGTACTTAAAGGTTGCCTTTACTAGGACTTGAGAGACAGTTATCAAAATCTCAACTGGTTGGGAAGAAGAAAAAATAAAACACCATGAATATCTGCAAATGGGTTGAGCAGATGTAGTCGCAAGGTGTTGGTATGTGAGCAATTCAATTACAACTTTATCAGGAAATCAGCATCCATAACATAACATAGATTCTAGGAAAATGATCAATCATTTATTAGCCACAGTCCTAAATGGGTCTACTACATGTGCATGAGACACAATTGCTTGAGACACACATCCTTGTTGCCACTTACTTGTTTCAGCAAGTGCTGTAACTCCCAGTAAGTCATCTTCTGCAATGTTTATCATCCCTACCGAAACCCTGATCCTCTCCATAAAAACTCCCACCCATTGCCTAACCGTAAAGTCCCCCATCCCTCCTAAACCTAAACTTCGCTTTTCCATCCTATCCCTGATGTCCCTGTTCCTAAACCTAAAGTAATTAGTATGTTTCTTAACTAGACTTCTTAACAGCAGTGCTCTGCATTCATCTTAAAGTAGCAATGTGATTTTACATATTCACAGTATACATAGGCACATAGCAGCTATAATTTCTTATCATCACATCTACCCCTTTAGAGGGAAAGGGAGAAAGACCTCGCTCTGAAACTATAAAGTATAGATATATGCATAACTGTTGCACATATGTAACATTCTGAAATGATTCTGTCAGTGCAAGTGTTCTAAACACCTTTTTTTACAAGCTATTTTGATCATTATTTATGAAATAGCAAACTTCAAATACACATTACTTGTTATATAGAGGAAAATATGAAATTGCCACTTTTCTGTCCATGTTACTAAATTACTGTCTTTATAACAGGTTGGCATCTTTATTTCTCTACCATTACATCAGAGCCATAGATGGATCATCCACCACCAGGACCATTCCCCAATCTGAAGCTCCAAATCTCTAAACTGAGGAATGGAAAAAAAAAAAAAGAATAGAAAAAATGTCCATTTCCCCAGTCTCCCAGCCTGGAACTCCAAGCCCATTCTTCCCCACCAGTGCCTTTCAGCTCTAAGTTGTAGAGCAAAAAAAAAAAAAAGTTGTAGCAAATTGTCTTGCCGCAACTTATTATGGTGCCACACACAAGGTACTCATTCTAAAATGCTGGTACAGAAATGAACGTAAATACTGTACTACTGATTAATCTAAATGTCCTGACCTTATGCCCTCGAATCACAGTAGTTGTCCAATAGCTACAATGTTACCTTTTTACATATTACTTTTGGTATGTATAACATGATGGTAGTAAATATTTGTATTCATTCTAATTTACATGCAGCTGTTGGCCAACTATTGCGATTTAATGTGTTGAGAGTTGACAAAGTCAGCTTTTGATGATTAAAATGTTCAATGCTTTTGTTTCAATGAACTGACAATTAATGTTTTAGTCATTTGATCATTTAACATGAACCTGATAGATCTGATACAGACTTATCCAGGAAATTAATTATGCCCAGGTCTTATTTTAACACAATCACATAAGATGGCCTCTAGCTTAGCTATTGCTGCGACCTTCCTTGCATTTAATCTGATTCTAATAGCCCTTATGTTATGACCAAAATAAATACTACAACTCAGTCCTTCCAAATCAGCATTTGTCTTGGTTTAACTTTAATTCTGAACCTTTCAAATACTGGAGCACTACATCTAATCAGAAGGTATGTGTATCTTTATCTGAAGCAAACACTAGTATGTAGGGTTGCCACCTTTTCAAATTGCCAAAGTGGGACATTTTCGGGACACACATCAGATTTTACAGGCCGACACATACCCACGGTCAGTACAAAGAATAGAACTTTACTTTTTTGCCTAAATAAAAGCTTATTCTTGTAGCAGTTTAGTTGCTTATTCTGTTTCGTGTAACATTTAGGTATTTTATATACAGAAATAACTATTTTATGCAACTATTACATAAAATATGGGACATAATTATGTCCTACAATCTCAGGACATTTGCCATTTTTAATATTTTTTGTCAGGACACAACTGCCCAAAGAGGGACTGTCCCTCGCAAAGTGGGACAGGTGGCAAATTCATAGCAGCAGCTACATCTGCATGCCCTTTTAGTAAGTCATTAGTTTTGTGTTGAAAGGTTTGAGGTGTTGAGGTTATACATTGTGTGGGTCGGCTAGAACTGGTTCATATTTCTCAGGATGCTTGAGGTGCTTTAGACTCTTTAGAGAAGTTGTTGCAAAAAGAAAATGCTTTGCACTTCAATATGTTGAGTCTTCAGCGTTACATAGACTTAGATATAACACCTAGAGGGCTTCGTTTTTTAAGAATCTGACTACCCCCTTTGATGCTTCTGATCCTGTAGATAAGCAGTTTGAAATAAAATGGATTTCAGCTGCTCATAAGAGAGCGACTGAATAGCTACACATCCTAATAGAAAGGGATGCAGTCAAACAGCGGAAGGTAAAAGAAGAAATTGCGGTTTCCTGCAATGGTTTGGCTGAACAGTTTGGTCTTGAACAGTTTGACCAAATATTGTGCAACTTGAATGTGGAGCTGGAAGAAGCTTCAAATGAAATTATTAAAAGAAAAATAAAAAAGTTGGAGTGGGACATCCGTGACTACAATATTGGCTACGCCTTTAAGAAGCCGGCCAATCAGAAACAAAAACAGCAGAAGCATCGCTCTTCGGGTGGAGCTAATCCTAAACTGAGTGTTTCCTTTGCATCATCAGAAGTAGTCAGCAGCATGGGAGAACTGGAAGAGGAAGAAGGGGGTTATGTGCCATTACCATGACCACAAGAACTGGAATATTTCAGAAATAACTTTTAGAATCAACGAGACTTCAGTAATGTACAGAAGGAAATAGGGATGGATAATACCCGAGGTATGACAACCTCCAAAAACAGACTAGATATTGATGTTTATAAAGTTTTATCATTACTTAATGAAACTGTTGCTGATATCTGGCTATGTTTTGAATTAACGTGAAATGTCAGTGTTACATACAGCATGGTTTGAAATTTGTACCTACAGTATTCATAGAAAATATATTGTTCAAACTGAGATTTTCCAGCTGGTTCATAAACTTCATTTATGCAATTTGTTTGATATCGATAAATGTGTTTTTTTCTGGCAATGATTTGGGGGAAATAGAATCTGATACAAATGATAGATTTTGTACTTGTGAGTCCTCTTTTTCTGTTAGTGATGACATTAATGACTATTGTCTATTGGATACTTCAAATGTGCCTGTTAAAAACAAATTTATCCTCCCTTCACACATGAGGGAATATCACATTTTTCTTCTATGGTACACTTTGCTGTGGATAATGTTTTTAATACATTTTATAAAGAGAAAAATAATATACATTATAATTTAACAAAACAAGAATGGGATACACTACAAAATATGAGTAAATGGCAAGAGTTGGTCATAATGCCTTCTGATAAAGGCAGTAAAATGGTAGTGTTACATTTTTCCCAGTATTTGAAAATGTGTATGGATCACCTGAATGAAGTAGAGGTTTGTAAAATTTCTAGTTTTTTTAGAATATAAACAGGCTATTGATACATTTTAAAGATATCTTGGAGAAAGGACATAGACTTGGATATTTATCTAAGCAAGATGTGGAAGCAAAATTTAATGTAGATAATAGTACTTTAGCTAGATTCTATTATTTGCCAAAAGTTCATAAAAACTTGATTTCTCCATCAGGACATCCAAATTGTGGCAGCAAGTAATTATTTTCTATACAATATAGGAATCATGTTACATTCATATTTAACGAAGTTTGTAGTAACATTGGATTCCTACATAAAAGACTCTTTTGATTTCTGGGACAACATAAAATATGTAGTATGGGGAGAAGATTTCTATTGGATAACTTTAGATATAAAAAGTTTGTACATGAATATTAAGCATTCAGTGGGTTTAGAGGGACTTAGATTTTTTCTAGGCGATAGTCTGGTAACGTGTTATATTATAGAGTTAATCTATTTTAGTTTAGTTAATAACTTTTTTGAGTTTAATCAGGTTATCTACCAACAAATTTAGGGTACAGTAATGGGAGCTCCATTTGCTCCCGTGTATGCAAACTTAGTAATGGGACTATTTGAGGTAGATTTCTTGTATAGGTTAGATTTTTTTTAAGAAATATGTTCTTTATTATTATAGATTTATAGATGATTTAATTTTTTTATGTAGGGGGTAAAGTTTTGGTACAGGATTTTGTAGATCGGTTACATACAGTTCGTTTTGGGTTTGGTTTTCAGTTTGCTGGCATGCAGAGTGGCAATTCAATTATTTATTTGGACATAATTTTAGAAGGGCATATAAATGGCAATATAAGTACAAAAATACATAGGACATTTGAAGAAGGAGGCCACCTTTTAGATGGCCAAAGTTGTCACCCTTCTCATGTACTTAACTCTCTTCCTTATAGAGAAGTATTAAGGGTAAGTAGATTATGTAGTGAAAAGGAAGTTTTAGAGAAGGAAATACTTAACAGTTGTGTAATGCTGGACAGGGGCACAGGAAAATAATTTTCTTGGGTGACGAAAGCCAGGGAACCTTTTTGGCTAGGCTTATATAGACCCCGAGGCTGATGACCTATAAAGGTGGCATAGTATGGATGTTATTAGGAAAGCTTTAGAAAGATTGTGTTTTGGGAAAAATAAGGCAGTTGAAAAGTTTAATGGAGACAGAAGGATACTTAATTATTCTGATAGTGGTAAAAATAAGAAAGCATATTTTGTGACATCATTTAATGTATTATCTAATTAAATAACAGCTATTATAAAAAATTACTGGCCATTTCTCTTAAAGGGTAGAAATAGGGCTACTAATTTATGACATGCCCCCTTGATTTCCTTTAAGAGGGACGTAATTTAAAAGACAGATTAATACATGGAAAATTTTGTTTGCCAAAGGAAAACTGTAATAACAGCATTGACAGATTGGGAACATGGCCACATGGGTCTTGCTCCATTTGCCCTTATGTTATCAAATCCTTTGAGAGAATTAATGTCCGGAAGTTTGATCAGATGGCAGAATATACCTGTAATACAACAGGTGTGGTTTATGTGTTGAAGTGTTCCTGCAACCTATTTTATATTGGTGAAAGTAAAAGATCTTTTAAAATTAGGTTACAGGAACATATAAGAGACATCAATCAAAAATAAAAGAAAGGAAAGCCCTATTGCATGTCATTTTAATTCTGTACAGGGGGGTATATATAGATTTAAGGGCCTGCATTTTAGCAAATATAAAAGCTGAAAATGTTGTTTGTTTGAATAATATGTTGTTGTATAAAGAAACTGTTTTTATTTTAAAATATAATACAATGACACCTGCTATTTTAAATCAGGAATGCAACTGGACATTTCTTTTGTAATGGAGAAGTTTTAAATTGATGTATTTTTTTATTGAATAATTGATTGATTGTTATATTGCTATTACTACATATGGAGCATATATTTTTGTTAGCATTATCTCCTGGAAGGCTTGTATGCTGAGGCACTAGAGAATTTGAGTGTTTATTAAATTTGTGCTTCTTGAATCACTGGTTTTGGTCGTTTTGTTCTACTTGGATTTCTTCTTGCTTAGTGGTTAAGGTTATACTTAACTGCAGTCTCTGGACACAAAACCATCCCATCGGACTGATAAAGACTGTCAGATTTTGGCTATTTTCTTCTAGGAGTATTTATTAAAAACTACTGGAAGCATCTAATGTGGAAGACATTTTAGCACTGATCCGTTAAGGTGTTTCATCATCTTATATAGGTAAAATAATGCTTTCTCACATATATGTATCATGTTTTTTTTTAATGAATACATATTCGGCACAGTTGATTTTCTTTATACCTGGAACCATTGGCACACACCAGTTGGTCAGTTCAGTAATACTTTCTATCCCACCAAGTCCTTGCATTCTTTTGTGTTCTGCCACTACTTTTTACAGAATAAGAAATGGTACTCTTCTGGATGTGATCAAAGCACACAGAACAGCTTTTGACTCTAACTTTACTGGTTCACAGTTAAGCAGACCATCTTCACCAAACAAATCTACTTTGACTTCATTTATCCTGGCATTTGGCCCCATTTTGCATGTCATGGCTGTGCTGAACAGATTATTTATGTATGGGCCACCCAGCACATAAACCCAAAACTCAGACTTGTGCTCCATCTTCTCAGGCATGGCTAAAAATCTACCAATGCACCTGAGTCTGCCTGCAGGGCCATGTACTTCTGTCTCTGCTTCATGCAACAGTGAATGCTTTGAGATATTTCTGTAAGAAGTATATGATATCACAGGAGCATTGGCCCCTGCATCAATTTTGAAACCCACTTGAGTTTCATGAGTAATAAGAATAATAGTTACTAAACCCAGGAAAATGATTTCTGAACTTACGTTTTATTGTCAGAAGCAACTTCTTTAGTCAACTTCATCCTGAAAATGACCTTTTCCAGCCTTTTATATTTCTTCACTTTCTGCCTTTGCTACACACTGGTCTGGCATAGCATGTTAACAGTTTCACCTTGTGCATTTATCAAAGTTACATTCACAATGCTTCTCATGGTCAAATTTACTTTGTCCCTGAAACAGTTTTTGATACTGGTCAGTTTCATTCTTCTTTTTGAACATGCTGTTTTACTTCATACACATCATTTGCCACATTCACGTTAGCATTTTATATATTTACTAACAGCCTGTCTGTTTATTTCAGCTATAACTTTTGAAATACATCAGTAACAGCCATCACAATTGCAATCCTGTCTTGAATCTGTTCATCTTTCATTTCACTGAACTCACAATTTTAGTCAGTTCATAAAATTACCTTATAAAAACTTCAACACATTTTTTGTACACATCTGTAGAAACATGTTGTTTCATGTATATTATTTCTTTGTGACATGAAATATTCATTGAGCTTATTAATTACTGACCCATTTGTAACACGCTGGTCTTCTGAGAATGAAAAGAAATTTCTCCTCAGCCTTTTGGCTAAGATCAAGTGTGTCTGTTCCTCTACCTCCTTGTCTATGGCATAAAACAAAGTGTTTACCTGAATTTCATCTGTATCTTTTTCATATATAGTTGTAATACTAAAGCATGTGGATCTCTGTGTCTTTGCTAAGTCAAAAGCTCTGGTGCATTAAATTTTGTTCTAGTCTATATAGATTCATTTTTCTTGGGCTAAAGGGCTTAACTACACAAAATGACCGCTTTTTGAGGTATAAATATTGGTTTTAGGTAAAAACAGCTTACTCTGAGTTTGAGAAACATTGTGAAACATGTTAGCATGATTTCTCTGACGAAATGTGTTTTCTGTTTTCTGTTCTGAAGAAAATCCTCTTGTTACCCAGTTATGTTGAATGACAATGTCAGCAAAGTCAGGATACAGCAACATTTATGCAAGTAATACTACCCAACAGGGTGTGTGTTATTGTGTAAGGCAGGGCATTATTTACACAGTAACACACACCATAGAAGGCATCATTGCTCTTAGAGAATCTTATTTGTTTCCATAGTTTTGCCTGGATCTCTAATATTTCAAATGACCTTGTAAAATCAAGGAAGCTCTTTAATGTTAAGTCTCATTTGACAACCCATTCCTTTTAACATTCCCTGATACATACATTTGAGTTATTGTATTTTAATTTCTTGGTTAACATCAGCAAATTTACAATTTCTTGCAATGTTTATTAACCTTATCCTATATACATATATAAATTTAGTGATGCTTTTTCTTTTTTCTTAACTTATGTATACCAAACTGTAATTTTTTCTTAGGTTAAAAAGTATTCATTGTAGCTAATGTTTCTCATAGATATTACAAGCTCTTTCTCCAGCCATACATCGCAACATTGTCCCAATTCTCAATTCTGCAGTAACATTTAAAGCTGTCACATAGTTGTGGAAATCAGCCCCTTAGGTCTACCATTGTGGACCCAAAAAAGTTAATATTTACTCCATCAAATTATGGTAATATTTGCAAAAACATATTATCTTCAGATGGCTTCATATATGGTGATTGTTATATCTGCTGCAGATTTAATAAATGTATGTCAATAATATCTGCTGCAGATTTAATAAACGTACATCAGTATTTCTTTAAGCATATGCTCTCCATTACTAATAAGACCTGAACACATTTTCATAAAAACACCAACAAGTAAATAAATATTATATACCCACACACTACAACAGAAAGTGAGATAGAAAGTAACAAAACTTAAAAATAAATTAAATACATGTCTAAAACATTGTTTTTGTAAGGCAAAGTGCCCCTGAATGTCCCGTATTAGCAGCTTTGCCCATCACTTTCTACTTACCAATATGTACGAACTCAAAGTTGGACTCACTTGGGGAAAGAGTAAAATGTTTTTGAAATGTATGTTTCCATTCAACTCTTTTATAAAGAACTAGTGATGAAAAACTTGTCTAAAGATTACTTTGGGCTCCTAAAAACAGAGGTGGCTAACTTCTCGACACCCATGCCAATGGAAAATAGCTGCATGACTGCCATATCATACACCAATGCACTGTACAAGCACGTACACAAATGCATGGACTGTGCCATACCAAATAGAACTAAGATGCTCTCCTTCAAAAAAAGGAAGCCAATCTGGTGGTCCCCAGCTATCAATAAACTCTCCAACAGAAGGAAGAAACTGTTGCAGAAAAAAATGAAGTTACAAGACTGGAAAACCTCCCTTATCAGTCTCAACAAAAAGTTGAGATCCCTTACCAAATCCTCTAAAGCCAGCTATGAAGTCAGAATTGCATCTGGCACCAAAAACAACCACAAAGTCTTCTATATTTATGTCAAAAACCTCCAAAGCAATACCCAGATTTGCTCTGAGTTATTGCACAATGGAACCTCCTATACTGAGCCAACAGATATAGCCAACATA
The DNA here is from genome assembly GCF_019279795.1 of Protopterus annectens. Classification (NCBI taxonomy): domain Eukaryota; kingdom Metazoa; phylum Chordata; order Ceratodontiformes; family Protopteridae; genus Protopterus; species Protopterus annectens. Next base: position 1,537,835,968 of record NC_056728.1, on the reverse strand, counting down.
CTGGCCAACAGATTCAGTGCCAGCTTTACCCCTCCCCCCCAGGGCCCTATCACAATACCAGAAGAAAGCATGGTACCCACCATTTCTGTGGCACAGGTAAAAGCTGCATTGTCCAAAGCCAAGAATACAGCATCCATGGGACCAGATAATATCCCTGGCTGTTTCCTACATGCACTACAAAATGAATTGGCAACACATCTGTGTGCCCTGTTGAATCACAGCCTTACCTCAGGCTATGTCCCTAATGAGTGGTGCATTGTTACAGTCATCCCGCTCCATAAAGTGGGAGCAACTACAGACCCTGGAAACTATTGCCCCATTATCCTGATGAGCCTGGTATGCAAAGCTATGGAGCGCATCATTATGGACCTGCTTAACAAAGATATAGATAATCTCCACACTCTTGACCCCAAAAAGTTTGGCTTTGTCAAGGGGAAATCCTGCCTGCTGAACCTGGCTGACTTCTTCGAGACAGTCACCAAGGCTGTGGATGAGGGTAAGGCAGTGCATGCAGCCTACCTCAACCTGGCCAAGCCCTTTGATACCATTCCCCACTCAGGTATCATTGATAAGTTTTTGGATAGGGGGTACTCTGTTTTAGATATTGATCAGACTATTTCTGATGCCTGGAAGTTGAGAGGTACTAGGTGTAAACCCTATTTTAATGCTGAGAATGCCATTCCTGATACAAGACATACTGCCACAACTAGTAATGATTTTAGAGTGGTGTTTCAGTTTTCTAGTAACATCAATCAATATATAGATATAGTTAAGAAGCATTGTTTTTTGTTACAGGAAGTGCCTGGCCTTATTGATAAGGTCGGACAGTTTCCTATTTTTAGTTTTAAAAATAATAAATCACTCAAGCAGTATCTTTGTCATGGTGAAGCACGCAAAATTCTTAGTAGTTCTGCTCGTTGTGGAACTTTTCCATGCAGGAATTGCAGTGCATGTCAGTTCATTTACAGTAAGAATAAATATGTACATCCTACTAGACAATTTTCATTATACTCCAATCAATATACAGATTGTAGACCCACGGATGTGGTTTACTTTTGTTGCTGTCAACAATATCCTGCTTTTTATGTAGGAAAAACTAACAGAATGCTCAAGGATCGCATCTTAGAGCATGTAAGAGATATTAACAATAGTAAACCATCTAATGCATTAACTAACCATGTTATGTCTAATGGTAGTTCCCATTCCTTTAGGTTCTTTGTTTTGCAACATATTCATAGGAACTCCAGAGGTGGTGATATAGAAAACATCACAGAGGGGCATGAACAGAAATGGATTTTGAAGCTTAATGCTGAGAAGTATCTTGGCCTGAATGCCATGACCTCTTTGATCCCTTTTTTAAAGGCCAGACACCTTAAGCATTAATCCAAGCCATAGATGGCCTTTAGCTATTTAGATTTAAGATGATTCTTTTAGTTGTTTAGGTTATATAGTAACTTCTATATAAAGTACATAAAATGTCCATATATTTATGCTTTTATTCTTGCTTTGGTTTTATTTATTTTTTTCTATATATTTTTTATATGCATTTTGTATTGTGATTCTGATTCTAAAGATTTGTTATACATTGTTTTAGCAGCCAGAGTAAGAAGTTTAATTGATGCTGATTGATACCATCATATTATTGGTTAATTTTAACTAATTTCTTGATTGACCTATTTAAGCATTTGGCTGTCTTTCAGTGTTGTCTGATGAAGCAACGTTAGTTGCGAAAGTGTTCACCATCTTTGCATTTTTTGTGAATAAATGTTTGCTGTGTGTTATTCTGGTGCATTTTTTTCTTTTTACTTGGATACATTTTGCACCTGGATTTTACCTATAACCATTTTTGTTAGTTCCTATCATTGATAAACTCACCAAACTAGGCATCAATCCTTACATCACTAGGTGGGTTGCAAATTGGCACACAGACAGGACTGAAAGTTGTGGAATACAAGTCAGACTATCGACCAGTCATGAGTGGAGTCCCACAGGTCTTGGTCCTAGGCCCTCTCCTGTTTGGCATCTACTTTTCAGAAGTCCAGGCCAACACAGAAGGACTCTGGCTGACCAAGTTCACTGATGAGTGCAAGCTAGGAGTCATTATCAACTCCCCAAGTGATGCAGACATCCTACAAAAGGGCCTCTCTGAGACCAATGACTGGTATTGGAACCATGGCCTGAAGCTTAACGCCAAAAAATGCTTTATCATCCTCTTTAAAAAAACTCAGTTCCCACGAATTACCACGTTGATGGGAGCCCACTGAACACTGAAGGGACCATAAGAGATCTCGGCACCCAGGTCGACAGCCACCTCACCTTCAACCACCATATTGCCACTGTGGTTAGAAAGTCCTTCTATGTAGTACATCTTATAACCAAAGGTTTCACATCCAGGAAGAAAGAAATCATCATCCCTCTCTATTCATCCCTTATTAGACCAATCATTGAATATAACACCCCGTTTGGCATGTACCTGACCAGACCTACAAAGTACCTCAGAAAAAGGATCCTAGGCCTTAAACACATGCTTTACCAGAAAGGCTCATCCAGACTCTGCTAAGCACTTGCTGTGAGGAAGGAAAGTTTTATGTTATTTTTATTTTTTGTATTTCTATATTCTTTTCTATATTTTGAATACTTGTTTTTGTTATCTTTTGTTTTGCTTGCATTCTGTTTTTCTGTTTTAACAGTACATTAAAAGAGAGAAAGAGACTCTCTGTTCTGTTCTGAGCAGAATTTTTTTTTCCCCTCCTCCCAAGTTGTCAACATAGGACTGGCAAGACCAGTCAGGAGGAGAAGGTTACCACACACACTATAGACCCAGTCAGTCTCACATGCATCACAACAACCTCAAATCATACCATACACAACAAACACATACCGGGGCTCTGATGATCAAATCTAAACAAACAGTGAGGCCACCAAAGCAGACACCAAACAACCACCACCTCAGAAACAACACAACAACACACATAGATGAAAAAGAGACATTTATGGGCCTCTGATTATGTAGACCAGGCAGGTATGACCCTGACCTGAGCAGCATCCTGGATGCCACAATACAGAGATAAGAGGATAAATGTATCACCAAACACCATCATACTAGGTGACTTATTACCCTAATATAAGACTGGGAACACTACTCAAGCCCAAACACCCTAGCCCTCAAAAAGTTGGAATTCATAAACTCAAATGCCATGGAACAACTAGTCTCACCACAAGAGGAGTAGCAGTGATCTCATCATCTTTCATCATGCACAATGTCACACCGGAACGATACCCCGAGTATGAAGTCAGATCACAACCAATCTCGCTGGAGGTCCTCATCCCTCCCCCCTCATCCCACCCACAAAACAAAAAAGAAATTCTCGAAAGAAACTCGAACACTTCTAAAGACTCTTTCTGGTGACTAGTGACTCTCCTTTTCCAATGCCCAAGTGAGAACTGCTCTCCAGCAAAAAAACAGCCATCATGGGACCTGATGGTGTAAGGCAGTCCATACAGCCTACCTCGATCTGGCCGGCTCCGTCTTCATACAATACCCCACTCGGTATCATTGAAAAACTCATCAGTTAACCCATACATCACAAGATGGGTTGCAACTGGTTGAGTGACACAGAGACAGAACCCAATAGGGTCAGTTGCCATGTCAGACTCAAAGGTTCTGGGCCCACTCTTGTTTATCTACTTTCCAAGTACAAGCAAACACAACAGGGGAGAGGTTATGGTTTGCACTTTGCAGGAAACTGGGCGCCAGGCAAAGAAAAGTAGAAACACACAGATATCAGAATAAGGGTCTAAAATGCATAGTCATACCGCCGGGAAAACAAGGTTACCCCTAAGCTGCAAGTGGTGGCAATCCACTAAGGCACAGAAAGTTATCAGGACCTGGGGACCCAGTTGATAGTAATCATCATTAGGCACCCATGTAGCTAAAGTAAAGAGGAAGACCTTCCATTTGCCCACCTTATCATGGAAGGATTCTCATCTAGATCAAGGGAGTCATAGTCTCCTTACAATGCCCCATTCGAATGTGGTATCTGACCCACACTTGCAGCAGCTGGAGAGCTGCCAAAGTTCCTCACCAAATAAAGGTCTCAAACATCTTGCTTAACATACAAGGCCATGTCAACCTGATTGATGTGAATATGCTTCACCTCAAAAAAATAGATCCGTCCGCCAAGGCCACAAGGGCGGAGACTTAAAACGTGTCACTGCTCAACAGAGGCACAGCAAAAATAATGGTATAGTTAAATGCCCTCGGGCAGATAGCCTAGTATGAACCTATGAACCTATGAACCTACACAGAAAAACCCAAGAAACTTTAGCTGTTGTCAGTCTCTTATCATCTACTTTAGAGGTGATCTCTGTTTGACTTACAAAGCCATGTTCAACCCACCCCTACTTGAAATGCTACACCTAAAGAAGTCCCAATCTCCCCACGCCACATGCTCCAGAGATCACAACCTCATTACTACAATTAATAGAACATGCTGGAGGGACAGGTTCATCTCACAAAGACTGCCCATACTCTGGAATAAGCTTCCCATTCATGTCAAGCAGAGCACCTCACTGGCCCTCTTCAAGAGACATTTTGACGAGTGGATGGGTAACAGAATATTCACTCCAGGGATCACTCCAGTTGCCCTACTGGATAGGGGCACTGTGAACTAACATTGGGTGGCACTGTGCCTGGGCAATTGTTTTGGGCTAGGCTTGTAAAGGCTCCAGTGCCATTAGCCTAGTACACATCTATGAACCTATGAAGAGACAGAAACTGTTTAGACAGATTCATAGACCAAATGAAACCTGACCAAAAAAACATACTGAAGCAAAAAGCCAAATCAAAAGATGACGAAAGAAGAATAATGCACATTGTTTTTAGACAACAAAAGGAAAGTCCTGTGCCTCTATTGTTTCTTTTCCCCCTTACTGTTTCTAGCTTGTAAATGCTTTATTATAATGCTTTTATGTCTTTATGATAGCCAGACTTGAATGCTTGCAGAATTTGTGTACATTCCTTTAAATATTTCACTCATCCAGTTGACTTTTCTACTTGTACACTTGATAAGGTGTGGAACATAGTTCAGTATGAAATATACCCAACATGATTCTATGAACTTGTAGCTGGTAACAAAATATCTTGTAAGGTATCTAAATGAGAACCTTTCTTTTGCTCCTTTTTATTTGGCACACATTTTTTTCTATTTTAAGCATTCTGCACAGTTTATCTACTTTGTGTATGCAATGAACTGACTGAAGTTTATGACTGAATTGCAAGCAGTTCATTTTTACTTCAGGTAGATTTTATAAATTACGTAAATATTTAACATTATATAATATGCTGCCGCCGAGTATTTTTTCTTGATTTTCTGCAAGGACTTAATTAATATTATAGTGGGTATCGAGTATATATATATACACTATTGAGCATAAACAAAATGCATATATGTGGGCACATATCTGAAGTAGACCATTATGTATAATTGTAGCAACAGTAAACAGCATGAAACATCTCTCCTGCATTACTTCTTTTTGTGTTTTTTTTTGCCCATTCAGCCTGTGAGATAGCGGGTACTGCTAGCCATGCCAAGAGAAGTAGGGCAGTGGATGTATAAATTATGTCAGCACAGCTAGCTGGAATTTTGTAAATAATTATATTTCATTTGTATTACAAACTGATTTGTACAGATGCTTGTGCTGAAAATGTATTTGTGAGGTTTGCTTGTATTAAAATGTATCAACAGTGTGTCTGCTGGAAGGAAAATAAATGTACATGTATTATTGTAACTGAATTAAATGCATATTTTATAACATCATATACTGGAAGGGAAGATGTTAATCCACCTGACTTTAAAAACTATCTGAAATTATATTACTTTATGGGTTAAACTATGAAGAAGTTATCTCACACTTTTGAAGGGAGCTAGAGATGCAATGTCTGTACTAGAGAATAGGTTGTAGCTCCTGTAGGAAGAGTGGAATGGTTTTATGGTTTTATGACTTCCAGCAGCTGCATCTCATCTGAGCAATGCTCTTGTATGTGCATTATTGACATGTAGGTGCTAAAATACTGGCAGCTTATAGTGTTGGTGATAACATGGCAAACAGAGTCAGTTGACCAGATATATGTGATGTCATTCTGTACAGAAATAATGTTCTAATATTAAAGGAGACTGAAGTCTCAGCAGCATTCAGTATTTTGTCTTGGATCTGGCAACAAGGACCACTCACCCATCTTGCCTTGCTCTATTCAGTAAGTAGGAACAGTCATTCTTTTAGTCAATCAAGGATAGATAGTGAGACTAGCTAAATGCTGTTTTGTGTGAAACTTTCCTTTGGTGTTATTTTGAATACTTCCTGTGACTGAAACTCTGTTGTTTACTATAAATAGATATTTAGTATTTTCATGTCCTTTTATTAATTATTATTAACTATATTCAAACTTTTCATTGTGGCTGTCCCTTTTTAGAAAGTATTTCAGTTTTGAGGTATTTGCACATATTTATTTGGTGATAACTCTGGCCACTCCTGAAAGCCTGGCTGTTTAGTCAACATTGCCATTTGTATTAATATTAATTTCATTCAGTATAAAAGAGCCGTAGTGGTGCAGTGGTAGCATTGTCACCTCACAGCAAGAGGTTTGCCCATTCGATTTTTGGCTGGAGAGCCTTCTGTGTGGAGTCTGCATGTCCTCCTCACGGTCGAGTGGCATTCAAAAGACATGCGTGAATGGGTGTGCCTTCATTGAAGGTTGGGCATCGAGCTGGCACTTCGGCACTGTGAAAATCTACTGCCAATCCTTAGCGGATTGGAGTTCCACTGTGGCAACCCCTAACCAGGAAAAGCTGAAGGAACAACAACAGCATAATTGGATACCTTTTTTAAGAGCCTTATAGTAACTGACTGGTGTCAGTGAAACTACCTTATAGGCTGGACAGAAGGTGGCATAGCTATTAAATCTGTGCCAACCTTTCCCAGGTGTGTGTGTGTGTGTGTGTGTGTGTGTGTGTGTGTGTGTGTGTGTGTGTGCAAATTAAATCTCAAAGAGTGTATGTGTCAGCTACTTGTAGCAGGGACATGAAGCACTGGTTTTACGGAGAGGGTGTTGGAGGACTTGTCTTGGACACTTGGCTGAGGACCTAACCCTGCAGCTGTGTTAGCGGCAAGTCTTATTGGGGACCTGGAAGGAGACAGGTAAAGACACCCAGACACCAAGCTGAGTGTGTGCCCTGTGTAATCTTAAGGGAAATTGTGCTTGATGCACAGTGGTCTGCATCTGGAAATACTGAGTGTATCCATTTGTATTCCAAATGCACGTCCCTCTCCAGTGTCAGTGCTGAAGATTCAGGCTCCTTGATTACTGGCCCAGAGTGGGGACATCACACAGCCTATGGATAGACAAAGTAACTTTTAACAAGCTTTGTATTTTCTTCTTTAATGTCTCTTGAAATACACAAAGTATTTATATTCATCACTTCTTGTGGCATATATAGTGAGAAAAATAAATGCTTCTTTTGAGGCTATCCTTTTTCTGTTCAACCCAGAATTCTTTTACCACAGTTTGTACATTGCATGATTGTATCAAATAGTGATCATTATGACCAAATGTTTTGCTTGTTAGTCTTCCTAATCAGTAATTTAGTCTTAGAATCCCAAACCCAAGTTTTTCACATTAACATTAAGCTAACTCGTAACCAACCATTTTAACTTTACTTGATCCTGATAGAGGATAACAATCCCTACACTGACTAAAACATGAGTTTTGGTATCAATTGCTAATATTCTAGTCCTGTTCTCTACCACGTATGTAGTATTCACTAAACATATGCTAAATTAAACTGAACTGCAAACCCAATTCTTGTTCCCCACCACTGCTTACTACTATCTTGATAGTTAATCACTTAAGACCAGTCTTTATTTTCTGCTTTCCAGCAATTTTTTGTTGTCTCTACCAGGTTTCCCTCTCACAAATATCCTTGTCTTCATCACCAGTCTTCTGTGTGACATTGCATAAAAGTCATTGTTAAAGTACAGATATGCTGTATCTGTTGGGTTTCCTTTATGTATCTCGGTTGTGATGTAGTTTTAGAACTGGATAGCAACATTTTCTGGTCAGACCATTGCTGGGATAAATCTTGTGGTTGCCCCACAAGGTAACCATTTGAAATGATGGGACCAACTAGACCCTGTCCCAAAACATGGAGATTGAATTGCCGAAATAATGGACTTACATATACTAATTCTGAAATGCCATTTCTCAGAATATTCCCTTTTCTCCAAAATATGGTAATCTTGGAGTTGGTATGTATACATTCAGAGACAGACTACAAGCTCTACACTTCTTTGAGCTTTTTTAATAGCACCTACCACACAGCATTTTTTCTTGTGAGCATTAAATAATAAAGACTTTGTGTGTGTCCATATTTGTTTAACCATTAAGATGGTTTAGAATGTACTTTCACAGTCCGGGTTTTCTGTTTCTTTTACTTACATGTTCACTACCAAAATGTGATTTTTCACCTCTTGTAAACACTTTGGTTTGATTCGTTACCAACTTTGTCTTATAATAGTGCTTGTTGATCTTCTATTTAATTTTCTCATTTCCTTTCATCTTCAGTGTATATTTCTTGCATTGCAGTAAACACTTTTACACTTTTTAACCTCTCTGTCTGGGTAGTTCTGCTTGTAGGAATCCCTTTTACTCGCTTGCTATGCAGACTCTTAGTATCCCATTTCTATCATTTCAAAATCCACTTTGAGCAACATGGCTGTTAGGATTTCATTCCTTAATGTATCTTCTAGACTGCTTAATAAACTTACACCTTAAATGACATTTCTGGCTACACAGTTCACATTGCCTAGAAAGATGTTACACATATAAAATGTCTACCAGATCACATGTTTAAGAATATATCAGCTGGTCTGTATGCTTCCTGATGTTGCCATTACTCACAGTTTTGAAAAGAGACATGGAAGAGCTCTCTGATCATGTAGCCCAGGCTGGTATGACCCTGACCCTGTGTAGCATCCTGCTCTCACCAAGAATGATAGCTCAGTACAAAGAAAAATGATAAATTTCAACAATTGGCTAAGCTTCTGGTGTCATTCAAAGGGGATCCAGTGTCTGTCAGCCTGGGACGACATGCTCGACCATCCACGTTGCTTCGCAAGAGATGGCTTGCACCTGTCACCCCTAGGCTTTCAAATACTGGCCAAGGCTCTTGCTGCCCCCATAGTGCCTTTTTTAGGCAAGGCTCAAAAGTTAAACCCACCTCAGTAAACAGCACAATTAACAAAAAACTGAGGGTTATGCTACTGAACTCCAGGAGTTTAAATCTCAAAATGCACGTGCTCGAAGCACGACTCAGTATGGAGAACGTCGACATCTGTGCAGTAACTGAAACCTGGTTCAAGGCTCCAGAGAGTACCCCAGCACTACTGGGCTAAAACTCATACCACACATTTCGGCCACAGAACACGGACCAAAACACAAAAGGAGGGGGTGTATCCATATTCATCAAGGATACCTACACCTCCAGGCTAGTGGCGCAGCATGATATCTCTGAGATCATCCATGTGCACCTAACATCGGGCAAATCTGCAATGCTAATTGTGGCCTGCTACAGATCACCCTCCATGACCCAGGACCACCACTCCACCTTTCTGGAGACACTGGAAAACATGAAGGTCCTACCGAACACCCTGATATTAGGTGATTTCAATTACCCTACCATTCACTAGTAAAACTACTCGAGTACAAACTCCCAGGCCCAGCGCTTCCTGGAATTCATCAACTCAAATGCCCTGGATCAGCTGGTAATCTCCCCTACCAGAGGTGAAAACATATTGGACCTGGTCATCACCAACATGGGTGACAGGTGTTCCACACCGGAGGTCAACCCCTTCACTGGTTAGATCAGACTATAAACTAATCACTCTGGATGTCCACACCCTACCACCACCCCCAACTAAGGAAACCACAGTAAAAAACATTTCTAAAGCAAACTTCACCTTACTTAAGACAGAGGTGGTAAGTTTCATAGCCCCCACGCTAAAGGATAACGCTGCCCAAGATGCAGAAACCTTTACAAATGCAGTCTATGAGCACCAACAAGGATGCATGGATCTTGCCATCCCTAGCAAAACCAAGACTCACTCCTCTAAGAGAAGGAAACCAGTTTGGTGGACCCCTGCCATAAACAGGCTATATAATAGAAGGAGGAAAGTAATTCAGAAAAAAAGCAAATCCCAAGAAGGAAAGACATCCCTGATCAGTATCAGTAAGAAACTAAGGTCCCTCATGAATTCATCCAATGCTAACTTTGAAAGAAAAATAGCCAAGGATTCAAAAGATAACCACAAAGCCTTCTTTAGCTATGTTAAGAATCTAAGTGGCAACTCACAGATATGCACTGAACTAGTGCAAAATAGCACAAAATATACTGAATCTACTGGATATTGCCAACATCCTGGCAGATAGATTCAGTGCAAACTTCACCTCCCTCTCACCCCCAAAAGGGCCCACAACAATACCGGAAAAGTGTAGTGTCCCAAAAATCACAGACGCACAGGTGAAAACAGCCCTTTCAAAGGCGAAAACACAGCGTCAATGGGACCAGATGGTGTCCCAGGCTGCATCTTGCATGAACTACAGAACAAACTAACCCCCCACCTAAACACGCTGTTCAACCTCAGCCTCTCCAAAGGCTACATGCCCATAGAATGGCACACAGCAACAGTTATTCCTCTCCACAAAGGAGGGGCCACAACTGACCCTGGTAACTATTGCCCCATAAGCCTGACTAGCCTGGTCTGCAAGGCTATGGAGCACATCATCATGGAACTCATTAACAAAAGACATTGGGACCCTCCAAACACTTGACCCGACCCAGTTTGGCTTTGTTAAGGGCAGATCATGCCTACTAAACCTGGTTGACTTCTTCAAGACAGTCACCAAGGCCATAGATGAGGGAAAGGTGGTTCACACAGCCTACCTTGACCTCGCCAAGGCTTTCGGCACCATTCCCCACTTGGGTATTACAGAAAAACTCACCAGCCTGAACATAAACCCCTACGTCATGAGATGGGTTGCCAACTGGCTTACAGACAGAACTCATACAGTAAGAATAGCGGGCTCCAGGTCCGACTCTAAACCAGTCACAAGTGGTGTCCCGCAAGGCTCGGTCCTGGGACCCCTACTGTTCAGCATATACTTCTCAGAAGTACAGGCAAACACAGGAGGACTATGGCTAACCAAGTTCACTGATGACTGCAAACTGGGAGACATAATTGACTCTCTGGCTGACATGGACATCCTCCAAAAGGACCTTACTGAGACGGACACCTGGTGTTAAAGTCATGGCCTCAAGCTAAATGCCAAAAAATGCATAGTCATCCCGTTTGGGAAAAACAAAACACCCACGAATTACCACATAGGTGGCAGCCCCCTTAATACAGAAGAGGTAATAAGAGATCTGGGGACTCAGGTAGATAGTAATCTCTCCTTTGACAATCATATTGCCAAAGTAGTTAGGAAATCCTTCTATGTGGCCCATCTAATTACTAAAGGGTTTGCATCTAGAAATAAAGAGGTTATAGTGCCCCTCTACTCATCAGTCATTAGACCCATCATAGAGTATAATGCCCCATTTGGGATGTACCTCACAAGACACTTCCAATAGCTAGAAAGACCACAAAAGTACCTCACCAAGAGGATTACTGGCCTCAAACATATGTCCTATGCAGCCCGACTGAAAAAACTCCGGCTGTTCTCAGTGGCATATCGCTTACTCAGAGGTGATCTCTGCCTGACTTACAAAGCCATGTCCAACTCAGAATTGATGGACATGCTCCACCTAAAGAAATTCAAGTCACTGTGAGCCACACGCTCTAATGAGCTAAACTTCGCCACAACAATAAATAGAACATGCTGGAGGGATAGATTCCTGTCACAGAGACTCCCCATGCTTTGGAACAAAATTCCTAACTACATTAGGCAGAGCCCCTCACTAAGACTCTTCAAGAGAAACCTTGACGAGTGGATGGGTAACAGAAAATACACCCCTGGGATCACTTCATTGGCTCTGCTTGACAGAGGATCAGTTAATTAATCAATGGGGTGGCGAAAGCTGACACACTCTGGCTAGGCATATAAATGCCCTCAGGCAGATAGCCTAGTACCTACCTATGAACCTAATATGGCACAGTTTTCCATTCCAATCCACAGTACAGCACTTAATTTCAACTCTTTACAATGACAATTTCACAGATAGCAGCATTTCACAATACAATTTGTATCCTTCTATGTCTAAATCTTCTCTTGACTCAAATTCATTTTTTGTTTCAAAATAGTCAATAGTCTCTTCAAACATATATTCATACACAGAAATGGCATAATGCCTTGTCTCACTCCTTGTATAAATTAATGCAGTGTGTGAACACACATGCAGACATACACACATTTACTCACAATATTGTAGTTTAAGGACTACATAGATTGTTCTTGGAATCTTTTGCCTGCTTCAGAATGGCAGTACATTATCCATGAAATGAAATGAGCCATAGTTTGCCCTGGAATTCTCTCGGCTATAATACATTACTTTTGAACAGTAGTGTCCAAGAATTTGAAACTCAGACAGGCTGCATTTTCTAGAGCAAAATGCCATCAACCCCCTTCTTCTGTGCTACTTTTCTGCATCTTCTCATGTATGACTGTTTCTATCATTTGGCCTGTACTGATTCAGGGTCCCTGTAAACCATTAGCCCTCTCACAGTTAATTAGACCCATTAATCCCCCTTTACATGATGGTGAGAGTCAACCTTGGAACGCTATTATCCAGACAGCCATAAGGGGTTTCCTGATTTGGGTTACCTCCTCACACTTTACAGCTGACATGCATGTAGATTAATGCAAGGGCCTGGCAGTGCTCCCCTTCTACTGATAGCATGGTGCACATTCTGCACCCACCTCTGCAGGAAGCTTGACCCCTCTCAGAAGACTAATGGCAATGGAGCTTGGAAGAAGATTATCATATATCTGCAGTCAATACACTGCACATCATTTTTTCATCTTCTTTGGGATCAATCATTGCAGCAGACTAGACTGCCACCTTCCCCTGTGATGGGTAAGCTGCTGTAAGACATTCATTCCAGCACCTTTATCTTCCAACTGCAAATCCACCAGTTGTAGACCAACTTATCTGGATCATAGTCAGCGCTCCACTCCTCTGTGTTGTGCAGCCACACATCCTTCCGCCAGGAGATCTACTATTTGATACCTCTCTGGTCAAAAAAGTCTGGGAATTTTATTAAAATACAAATCGGATATAAAAGCACCCTCAAATCCTCTTCCTAAACCCCAGTCTTAACAAACCAAAAGGAAAAAAGTACAGTTTTCTTATTTAATGTAGGGGAGGTAGAGTGGTTGCTTCTGCAGTTCATTTCTCAGCTGTGGTGTTTACTGTGAGTCTGCTTGTTCACTCCGTATCCAAGTGGTTTATCAAAAGCTGCTCATGCTTCCTCCCATATGCCAGTGACATACTTTGTGAATTGGCACACTTCAAAGGTGCTCATAGAGTACATGCAGTATGATATTCAATATGTGATTGTTTGTGGGGTGCCTGTGTGTGTGTGTGTGTGTGTGTGTGTGTGTGTGTGTGTGTGTGTGTGTGTGTGTGTGTGTGTGTGTGTGTGTGTGTGTGTGTGTGTGTGTGTGTGTGTGTGTGTGTGTGTGTGCATCCTGTGTTGGGGTGATGCCCTGTTGAAGATGAGCGCTGGGCTAGTGACCATTTCATCTTTTTCACCTAGCTAGCCCTACATGTGGCCTGGGCCCATTCCTAAATCTGGATTGCCAGTAACTCAGACAGCACCTGTGACATGGGGATAGTACTGGTTTTGTTACATCCTTTCACCTTTACCTGCACTTTTCCTCCCTCCTAACGTTATCTTCCTGTCCTTGTTTTGTAACTTGCCATTCCAGTTCCCTTTACAGCCCTGCTATAAATCAGTCTTTGCCAACTCTGCTTTACTCCTATAGTGATAGTTTCTCATGGTTATCATTTTTTTCCTGCATATCATTGTAGGTAGGGTTTATCAAGTATATAATAGTCATACATTGTTCTACTAAGATGCATACATATAGACTAGAGAGAGAGAGAAAGCCTTGTTTATGATTAGTATTTGTCCATGGATTAAGGATAAGTATTTACTATGTTATGGACACCATTGGAATATTTTCATGTTCAATTAATACTCACCTAGTTGATAACAAAAATGGGATAATAAGCTAAATATAACATAAATATCACATTATTCTACTTGAATAGAAAGAACATTATGTGTTATGATTAGAAATGTACTAATATCAGATTAATGGAATAATAAACGTGAAAGAGAAGTTGATTTTTTCCAACATATTTCTTGCTTGGTAAGGATTACTTCAGTATTTTATGTCACATAATCCATTTGTCTTCTGCTCTAATGGCCATATGTTATATTTCCTTAATTCCCCAATAATTCCTTCCATTAAAGAGCATACAAAAGTCCTTGTTTTGTTTTTTTCTGCTTTCCTTAATCTCCTGGATACCTTGCACTCTGTATAACTCCGTAAGCCAAACTGCTTTCATATATTCACTACATCTTACCTCACTATTGGTGACCATATCCTTTGTGGTAGTCTAATAGCTTCATTTATAAGAAATTTCAAGATCTAGTACTGCATTGCAACACATTTCTCACCTTCTAAATTAAAGTGAATGGCTGTAGGAAGCAAAGTCAGACTCAGGCCAACGGTGGAAATGAAAAGATTGTCGTAGTGTTTGCAGAGTAAGAGAAATACTGTGAAGCATTCCAACCTCAGTATCACAGACTAACAGATCTGATTTCACAGTGCCCTCGGTAGCATTCTATTAATACAGTTTATAGAACATATAGCTTTTAGAAAGTTTTTAATAATTTGTTTTCTAGATAGAAGATAAAAGAAAACAGAAACTTAACTTTTTGAGAAAATTTTCTGACTCTTGGACAAATACATTGGCATTTTCTTCCTGAAACAGTCTAACTAGAAAGCAGATAAACTCAATAACCTGTGAAGACACTAGTGTGATCCGAATAAGATTATCTCAACTCAGCTTTTAAAATAATACACTGAATTTCTCTCATTTGATATTATTCCTGTCCCAGTAGCCTGGTCTAAAATAAAACTAGCAAAATCACAGTGTCCTCTAACATACTGTTGCAACATATTAGGCATATAGCTGTATGCATTGTTGTTTATTTATTTATGCTTTATTGTCTTGGTTTGTCCTACTAGGCCAGTGGCTTTTGTAAGGGGATACTGATGATGGTATTCATACTGACCAGGGAGAAATTTGGCCAGGACACTGTGGAGATTTCCCTATTCTTTTTCTATGGAGTATTATGATGACAGGAAGATGGAGTGATGCTATTGAGGTGGGTATGGAGAGGGAACAGGTGTGTGACACTGTGCATGACAGCATTCAGTGAAAGAGGTTTATCTGCACAGAATCTAGATGATGAACAGCCTGCAGATTATAGCAAGTCAAATGTGCTGTCGGATAACATTGTAAATCAAGGGACAGATATTTTTCCCCTGTGATATCAACCTAACTTTATGACTGTCTGCAGCCCGGCAATGTTGTTTGCCTTTATGAAGGGAATCAGGGAGTGACAAATTGACTAGTGTTGCTTCTTAGGCTGCTCCTCTGCCTCCACATGAAGAGGAAGCATTATCTAGGATGTTGGAATTTACTAAATCAATTGCAGAAAAGAGAACTCAGATTTAGGAAGAACAACAAGAACCATGGTGCAAAACCCAGACTTGGTTCCTCATTGTTTTTTTTTAATGACAGGTTCATAGGTTCATAGGTTGGTACTAGGCTATCAGCCCTAGGGCCTATACAAGCCTAGCCATAACAATTCCCTGGCTATTTCTTCCCGCACTATTTACATTCCTGGACCCCTGTCAAGTAGGGTGACTGACGTGATCCCCAGAGTGAATTTCCTTTCTCCCATCCAATCGTCAAGGTTCCTTTTGAAGAGGGTCAAAGAGGTGCTCTGCTTGACATGTATGGGCAGTCTATTCCAGAGTCTGGGGAGTCTCTGGGTCAGGAACCTATCCCTCCAGCATGTTTTGTTTATTGTGATGACAAGGTTTAGATCCCTGGAGCATGTGGCTCTGAGGGATTGGGATTTCCTTAAGTGTAGCATGCCCAACAGCTCTGGATTTGACATGGCCTTGTATGTTAAGCGGAGATAGCCTCTCAGTAGATGATATGCGACAGAGTATAGCTGGAGTTTTTTAAGGCGGTCAGCATAGGGCATCTGCTTTAGGCCTTTGATTATTTTAGTGTGGTATTTCTGTGACCTTTCCAGTTGTTGCAGATGTCTTGAGAGGTACATACCAAACGGGGCATTGTATTCTATAATGGGTCTAATGAGGAATGAGTACAGTGGGGCAATGACCTCCTTTTTTCTGGATGAAAAGCCCTTAGTGATGAGGTGCGCCATGTAGATGGATTTCCTGATTGTTGTGGCGATGTGGTTATCGAAGGTGAGACCACTGTCCACCAGTGTCTCTAAGTCTCTTATCACACTTTCAGTGTTTAGTGTACTGCCACCTCTGTGGTAATTCACGGGTACATGCTTTTTCCCAAAGGGGATAACTATACATTTCTTGGCATTGAGCTTAAGCCCATGGCTCTGGCACCAAGCATCTGTTTCTGTAATCCCCTTTTGTAGAGTATCCACATCATTTGGGGATTCAATAACGGCTCCCAGTTTGCAGTCATATGCGAACTTTGTTAGCCAGAGTCCCTTAGTGTTGGCTTGTACTTCAGGGAAGTAGATGCCAAACAAGAGCAGTCTCAGGACTGAACCCTGAGATACTCCACTTGTCACTTGTCTGGAGCTGGATTTGGAGTCTGTTACTTTTATAGTGTGGGTTCTGTCAGTAAGCCAGTTGGCAACTCATCGAGTGACGTAGGAATTAAAATTTCACTATATTAAAGTGAGAGCCTACCATAGTCATTTGTGATGTCTGGCATAGAGTTATTGGTCTGTTAGGAACTGAGACCCCTCAGGTATCTGCCTCAGGTACATGTGTTAATCCAGTTTTTATCGGAGACCATATTTGAATTGAATTTGGAAACAGAGTTTACTTTACACACTGTTTTGGCTAATTTTGAAAGAGAAAAGAACTGGTACATTGAAGTGATTTTTTTGGTATATGATTTACAACTAAATGGAAAACACAAAGTGCAAATTTGAGTCAGGGATACTTTTTTCTAAATGAAAGTGATGTAAAAGCTTCTATATTACAAGTTTGTTTTGTGGCTCAGATTTTTTGGGCCAGTGATACATTTTTTAAATGGAAGTTGTGGAAGACGTTTGTTTTGTGGTTCAAACTTTGACAAATATATTAGACAGATCAGTGATTTGGATGAAGGTGGAAAGGGATAATTGAATTAAGGGTACAAAATTGACATTTAGAACATTTAGAGATCAAATGTATATTGATTCCAGCAGCTGCATGATTTCCTAAGCAAGGCATATAGGAAATGAGGCGTTTTAAGAAGCAATGTGAACAGTTTATTTATGAAGAGTGTGGTGAGTCTGGTTATTCTAAACATGACTGTCCACACAAATGTTTGCAATGCGATAATGAAGATAATTTTTGTGGTGTAGCCAGCAAATAACAGATCAGTAGTGGAAGGGGTAGATGTTTTCAGCAATGACTACGAAAGAGATAAAAAGCGAAAGAAGGAACTGTTGGATGGAAATGCAAGGCAACATTTGAATGAACTTTTTTATTGCAAGAAATTGTACTAAGGCCAGTAAAGAATTCCATATCTCAACAGGAAGACGGGATACTATATGATTATTATACATTATT
>NC_056728.1:1537780554-1537813054 GCF_019279795.1 Protopterus annectens | reverse complement strand
TACAGTAATTCTTGAGACAAGGAAAATTACCAGTGGGGTACTGTACAACTCAGCACTTAGGGCAGTTCTGGTAATGTCCTTCTTGTAAGTGATGCTACACAAGTCCAGGAGAAAAGCTCCAAATTAATACATAGAGAAAGTGTACAAAGATAGATTGATGGAGCAAAGATAGTAGAGATGTACATCCTGAATACTGAATTGATTGTCTGTGTACAAAGATAAAGAGACAAACAGTACAACATTTTTACAGTATACATAGTTTTACAATACATTGTCTTAAGAGTAATATGGCCAGATTTTGATAAGGTTGACAAGTTGTCGAAACTGAACCTCTTGACCGCTGGACCAGTTGATTGAAAATCAGCTGATTGAATATTCCAGTTCTGTTTCTGTGTGAGATTGCTGTACACTGCAGTGTGATCTCAGAATTTATATATATATATATATATATATATATATATATATATATATATAAAATTAGAAGTGGATATAAGAGGTACAAAACAATGGTTTTCTTTTTTATTTTTGATAGACTGCTTTTTAACAAGTTATGTCTGATTAGTTACCTTTCGAAAGACTGACTTTTCAATATATGGATATACATCTTTTTTCGTCACTCAATATATATATTTATAAAATAAGGATTTAATATACTGAGAAACAAGTATAGAAATATAAATAGATGAAGAGAGAGAGAGTGAGAGAAACTTTAGAAGAATACAATAAACACCATATATATTTTCTTCATTCTTAAAGAATATGACTAAGACGTAACTACCTCATAAGAATTAAAAGAGTCCAAGCAGAAGCCATCTTCCATGAAAAGCAAAGCAGCACAGATGACTGTGAATAGAAAAAAAAAAATAAAATACAAGATCGACAGATCAGGGGACATGAAAGAACGTCCATGTTAACAAAGCTTGCACTAGACAATTACATTGGCTTTCCTGAGAGGGTGTGTGGTTAAAATTATTAAGAAGTTGAGAATGAAGATGACAGCCTGGGCTCCCTGACATCAGAGATAGTTTATCTGTTGATACTTGAAGGTATAGACTGTTTCATTTACTCTTTTTTAATGTTACCTTGTTAGTAAACAGCTGATGTTTGAAAGTACTTTTCTACTATTACGCAGTAAATGCTATCATCATGGGATCATAGGATCATAGAAGGTTACTAGGCTAATGACCCTAGGGCCCTTACAAGCCTAGCCAAGTACAACCCCTGTTCCCAAGAATATTGAAGTATTAAGAAGAACTAAGTTAACAACTACTGCTCCTGTCCAAGAGGGACATAAGTGAAACTAATGTGGTGAATTTGTGGTTTCCCATGCAATCATCCAAATTATGATTAAATAGGGTCGGCGAGGGACTCTGCTTCAGCTGAATTTGAAGTTTGTTCCAGAGGAGAGGTAACCTCTGTGAGACATATCTGTCTCTCCAGCAAGTCCTGTTGATGTCACACACTAGGCTGAGTTCCCTAAGCAAGTGCGTCTTATACCATTTGATTTATGAATTCGCAGCATTTCCATTAGAGCAGGATCTTTGATTGCTTTATATGCAAGACAGATGTCAACTCTGAGTGGTCTGTAAGACACAGAGTATAGTGACAGTGATTTCAGTCTGTCAGTGTATGATATATGCTGAAGACCCTGAGTTTTCTTTGTAAGAAACCTTTGAGGTCTTTCCAGCTGCTGCAGGTGCCTGGTAAGGTACATACGAAAGGTAGCATTGTACTCAATTATTGGCCTGATGAGTAAGGAGTACAGGGAGGCATTCCTCTCAGCTGTACAGATTTTCACCGAATGTCCAAATTTTTTGCCTCATATTTTTGGTGTGTTTCTCATAAAAATTGTGTCTTTTTCACAAATCACTGGGATGATCTAAGGATTAAACTCAATAAATAATGACATGCATTTGAGTTTCAGACATCATATCCATCAGAAAAATACATGCTAACACAAATCCTGTTATTCTAGCAACTTTCTTAGTAAGTAAGTAAGTAAACTTTATTGTCATTCAGACCATACAACTATAAAGTGCACAGCTGAACAAAATTCCATTCCTTCAAGTTCATGATACAACTCAGACCATCACAACAATAAAACACAAGCAGTTACATCACGTGTACAGTAAACACACACATGACACTAAGTCCCAACCAACCGAAGCTCCATCTTCGCACTGGCAATCTCAGTCCAGTTTCACCAATCCAACAAAAACAGAGTTTCAAGAGTCCAGACCAGCCCACATCCGAGCAGACAGTCTGGTCTCCACTATCCTCTCTTGTCCAGGTCAATGACCACAGTCTCCATGATCCACCATCCACTCCGACACTAACCTCGTCTCCATGAGCAACAGTCCAGTTCCACCTTCACAATCCATTCTAAGCCGGCACAACACCCTCTGACACCATCCAGCACCCAGTCACCACCTTCCATTCCTCTCAGCGTGCTTCTCCACATACAAGCCTGAACAGCCATGACCAGGCCAATCACTCCAGTCATGCCCGCCATGCCAACCACTCCATCTACCTGAGTTAATCCAGAACAGCCCCTGGTCCAATCGATCCACCAACACCATGGCTGCCTTCTCTCCACACTCAGTCACTCGGTCACCAGCAACTCTGGAAATACTGCCCAACTATGGAAAACAAGACAACACAAGGCAAAGAATGGAGCTGAAGAGGTCGCTGCCGCATATGGCGCCACCATCTTACAAGTTTTACTTACTTATTTACTTATTTACTTAAGAGATGGGCAATGTAGAAAGTTTTTCTTATCACTGTGGAGACATGGTGGTCAAAGGAAAGATTGTTGCCAACATGTGTGCCCAAATCTCTCACCACTGATTGCATGCTTAGGGTGTTGTTATTAATGTGGTAATCTGCAGAGATATTGCCCTTGCTGAAGGGGATGATAATGCATTTTTTTGCATTGAGGTTTAGCCCATGACTTTGGCGCTAGTCACTTGTCTGTGTAAGTCCCTATTGTAGGATGTTGACACCATTTGGGGACTTGATGACTACACCCAGTTTGCAGTCATCAGCAGGCTTTGTCAGCCATAGGCCTTTTTCTTAAGCCTATACATCAGAGAAGTAGATTCCAATCACTAGGGGCTCTGGCACAGATCCCTGTGGAGCACCACTGGTTATGGGTCTGCTTGTGGAGGTAGAGTCACCTATTTTGACTGTGTTCTATTATTAAGCCAGTTTGCAAGCCACCTGACAATATATGGGTTGATTTCTAGCTGGGTGAATTTATCAATGATGCCTGAGTGGGGAATAGTATCAAAGGCCTTGGCCAGGTCCAGGCAGGCCATATGCATGGATTTGTCTTTGTCCAGGGCTTTGGTGACTGTCTCAAAGAGCCCACCAAGTTCAAGAAGCAGAATATCCCTTTAACAAAGCCAAACTGGATTGGGTTGGGAATTTGGAGGTCTCCTGTATCTTTGTTGATAAGTTTCATGGTTATTATTTCCATAGCCTTGCAGATTAGGCTGGTCAGGCTTATGGGTCTATAGTTCTGATGGTCTGTGGAGGTACCTCCTTTATGTAATGGGATGACAGTTGCTGTTTTCCATTCAACAGGTACACAACCACTGCTTAGACTGTGGTTAACGACAGTACCTAGTGGTGCAGCTAGCTCCTGTTTTAATCCATTTATAGTGCTACCTGGGTTATTATGCAGTCCCATAGAGGCTATGTTTTTGGCTTTGGAGAGAGCATTTATGACCTGCTCCTTGGAGATACTAGGTGGAGGGCAGGTAGTAGGGATGTTTTGGGGGATATGCGGTGGGGACAAAGGGAGAAATTTTCACTGAACCTGTCAGCTAGCAGGTTGGGTATTTTTGTTGGTTCAGTATATGTGGTGCCATTAACAACCAGTTTTGTGCAGATCTGGGTTTTTCCTTTAAGGTGTCTGACATAGCTAATGAAGGCCTTATGGTTATCCTTACTGAAGGAGGATAATTTGGATTCATAGTTAGCTTTAGAATGCCTTACAAGGTGTCTTATTTGCTTGCTTAAGCTGAGGAGGGAATGCCTCCAATTTGCAGACCATTCCTTCCTGCTCTTGAACAGCAATTTCTTTTGCTTATTATATAACCTGTTAATGGTGGATGTCCATCAGGCAGGCTTGTTCTTTCTTGAGGATCATGTTTTGATACTATTAGGTACAGCTGAGTCAATACATTTGTATAGATGCTCATAAAAGGCATTCATATAACTCCCAGTATAGGTGTCTATGCCATCAATGAGGGCAAGGGTTATGAAGCTATTAATGCTGTCACATATTAGGCTGCAATTGGCTTTGGAGACGTTTTTAAGTCTAGTTGCTGTTAATGGGGGATCAGAAGTTATTGTTACTTCTAATGAGACTGATTTATGATTATACCTCACTAGGGAGGGCTGCACACATGGGCTAGTGCAATGATCACCCATGTTAGTGAGGACCAGATCCAGAATCTTTGGGTCCCTTGTGGGGGTGTCAACCAACTGGCCCAGGGCATTGGAGCTGATGAAGTCCAAGAACCTTTGGGCAAGTGTGTTAGTACATGTATAATTTACCAATCTATGGATGGGTAATTAAAGCCACCTAAAACCAATGTGTTTAATTGTATCTTGAGTGATAGTTGCTGATTATATTTTCTTGCTGTTGTTCTTAAAGTTAATTAACTTCTGTTGTAGTCTTTCCATGGAGTTAGGTATTGTTGGCATCCAGATGCAACAATTTCATAACATTACAGTATTAGCGATAGCTTCTATCTTGGAAGACTATAAGTACAAGTTAGAGGCCCATTTCAGATGTATTATATTTATGTTGTCATCTAATCTGAACAATGGCTGTTCTTTCATATATGATGTCTAGGAGAAACAAGGTTACATACTATAACAAAATGTATAATACTTTTAGATTTTTTGGACAATATCTTTTTACACCATATAAGATGGGTTATAGCATTTTGTTGATATTATTTCCATTGGAAGACTGTTTATATTCTGCTGAAGGTAATGCATGCTGGCCTGCATGTTAATACTATAAGTAGTGTAGAATTGCTAATAACTGACGTTTGTTTTCTTACAGAATCACTTGTTGCCTTAGTAACAATAACCACACTAAGGTAAGTATTCATTAAAAACCCAGCCGTGCACATTAAGTGCTGCAAAAAAAAAAGGGTCTTTTAGATCAATCATGAACAACAGTGATTCAGAAACATATTAGCCACAATGAGGAAAGACATTTTAGCTAATCTGCATGTGTCTGAATTATTCAGTGATTATTGCAAGGGCTAAAAAAACACTTTGCTATAGTAATCACCACTGCGGCCTATACATCACCTTATCAGAGGAACCCCTTTTATTCACTCCAGAACAAAGACGCACACATTTGAAAACACACACACACGCACATGCATGAGTACATACACACACAAACGTGCACATGCACCCAAACCCACACACATATATGCGTGCACACACGGACATACACGTGTACACACACATATCCACACACACATATGGATGCATCTCAATTGTCCTGATTTAACAGAATGATTATGCGTCATATTCACCATATCCCTATCATGGATGAATGCAGTCAGTGAATTTCACCAAACATTACAGTATCATAAATCATTCAGTTATAGCTTCTTACTGCAAAATGTTACTCTAGTAACTTTTTATGTCAGTTAAAGTAATGTTTAATGAGTGCTCCTGGTATCTGGTATTCTTCTCCATATTACAGAAAATACTCATGTACGTATTCAAATACACAGACACACACACACACACACACACACACACACACACACACACACACACACACACACACACACACACACACACACACACACAAATACACCCACTCACACATGTGCATGCAAGCACACACATACACATATATTCCCATACCTCTCAACTGCTCCAGATTTAATGGAAAGCCCATAATTATCTGGACACTTATCTCCCTGCCATGATTAAATGCAGTAAGTCAATAATGACAGACATTAGAGTATCAGACCTCTAATCCTTCAGTTGTAGCTTCTGCAAAATCTGTTGTTCTATTAACTTTTTAGTAATAATGCATAATTGTCCATGGTATCTAGGGTTCCCTTCTATATTACAGCAGTGCTGATTAGTCTAGTGTGAGCTGAGATGTATGGATGCTTACCCCCCCAGACATTTGCTATACATCAAGCACATAACTCACACTCCAATCACAGTTATGCATGTACTCATCCATTCACAAAATCACACACACACACACACACACACACACACACACACACACACACACACACACACACACACACACACACACACACAACACACACACTATCACTATCTTTCCTCCTATCTCCCCAGCATTTCTGTCTCTAATGCAATCTCTCCCATTAAAAGTAATAGGTGAACATGAACTTTTGACCAAATTAATTAATGCAGCTGTTGAAGCTGATTGAAACAGCTGAGAATTTCTATAAATCAATTGACTGTGTAAATCATTTGCCTCAAGTATTTCTGGGAAGACCATATGACTAGTTATCATATGCCATTCCCCCAGAATGCCTCATTAACATTTGTGGTAATCTGTGGTGACAGCCCACCATGGTCACTCTACAGACTTTGTAGGATTACTGCAGTAGAGCTGTCTTTGAATCAGAATGGGCTACTGATGGCAGTAAAACATCTGAGCTAGGTCTTAACAATAGACACAGACCTTTCTTAATCCCAGTGTCACCCAACCAATTATCAAAGCCCCTTTTAAAAGAGTGCAAACTATCCAGTTTTCTTATTTGTATAGGGAGAACACTCCCTCAACAGTTTGATTTACAATAAAATGACTTCATGTATTGAGTAGTTTTAAAGCTTGCAACTTCAACAAATTTTTGTTTGTTCCTTGTGCCATAAGAATGATTTATTATTTCTGTACTCAGTGTTACAGACACTCCCGGTGTTTATACTTTTGTATATCAATATACAGTCATCATTTACCCGTCTATAATTTATTGTAAAATGAGATAGTACCTACAATCTTTTCTTATAAGTTAGATTCTTCACTGATGATATTGTTTTGTAAGTATTTATGGAACAGAACTGTCAGGGAAACAGTAGTAGTCACAAAAGTAGAATGGGACCAGATGGTACTTTTATCAGACAATCTAAAATTAAGCCAGCAGTATGAGAAAAAAGCAGGCAGATTTCTGTACTGGCTCACCCATGAAGAGGTATCATTGTTTGAAAACCAGATGTTATTATCATGCTTTGTAAACAAGTGATTATATGCCATCTAGACCACATTCCTGCCAGGATATACACAGGATAGGGGCATTATAGAGTAGACAACAAAATGACACATAGTCTTCACCAGAATCCATATTAAAAAAAAAAAAGCACAACAAAAATATGAAAAAAGTACTAAAGAGGAACTGATAGACTTGAGCACACTCTTTCAGAAAAGATCTACATGAAACAAAATGTTAAAATCTGAAGCTGAAAGGTGGATGACTGATGTAGATGATGCAAAAAGTAAATTTTTAAGGAATGATTGGAACAGCTATCACGAAGACGTGTTATCATCAAAAATGGTGACAGAATCCAAAAAGGCACAAGACAGAGAAAAAACAAGAGAACTCATGCAGAATGGAAGAAAAGGATAGGGAGCACGGTAAAGCAATTAGATGAAAAAGTCCTTTTCTGCCAGCAAGCTCATTGTTGCTATGAATAATGTATGATTATTTTGGCAGGAGCATTGTATACAAAGAACCATGGCTTGTATGTATACAGACTGGGAGGTACAATTAATAGGTGGAACCACTATCATGGTTTTATTGCTTACCTGAGACTTTAGACATGTCTAGAAAGTTCTCATGTGTTATGTTAAAATCACCTCTAATCAATGTATGGCATCTTAGTCTATTATTTGTCCCTTTTTTGATTGCCTGAAATAGTTTTTCTTAAGAGGTTGGGGGTTCTTTGGTTTGGGCATGTGACAAAAGGAGGTACTGCCAGCACAGGTATCTGGAATTTTGTAAATAATTATATGTTATTTGTGAATATCAAAATAATTTAGATAAGATGCTTGTGTTACAAATGTATTAGAACTGTATATCATGTGTATAACAAACTGCTTTGTGCAGATGTTTGTGCTGAAAAGGTATTTGTAAAGTGCTTGTGTTTAAAATATATCCACAGTGTGCCCTACTGGAAGATTACAGAAACGTACATGCACTATTGTAACTGTTTAAATGTATATGTTTTGACAGAGGAAACTGGAGGGTTAACTTCAGTCCAGCAAAGTTTAGAAAAATATCTGAAATTAAATAACTTTATAGGCTAGGCCATAAAGATGCTATCTCACAGGTTTCAAGGCAGCCAGAGACACAAAGTCGGTACTAGGGAGCTTTTTGTATTGTCTTTGGGGTGAATTAATTGCCAGTCAGGAACAGTGGAAGTGTTTAGTTGTTTTATGACCTCCAGAAGCTCAATAGAGCCCAGCAAAAGCCCTTGTGTATGTATTTTTACGGGTAGGTGCTAAATACTGCCAGCTGCCAGCAGTGGGGATTTGCATGAGAACTAGAAGTCAGATGATCAGAAATGATGTCATTCTGCAAGCTATCCCAGCAGTAATATTTTAGATATTATTTTGGGAAGTCTCTTAGTGAGAGACAGAGCATTCTGTATTTTGTCTTGGACCTGACACACAACAAGAAGAACAATTCACTACATCATCTGCCTTGCTCTAGTAAGTAAGCTACTTGGAAATAGTATAATTTTCTTAGATTCAATCAGGAATATAGTGAAGCTTAGTTTAGATATTATTTTTCTTTATTTGCATGGGACTGTCCTTCAATGTTGTTTTAAATATATCATGTGATTTTGAACTCTGATGTCACTGTGAATGTATATTTAGTATTGTCTTGTTCTTTTATTATTTATTATTAAATATATTCAAACCTTTCATTGTGGCTGATCTTTGTAGAGATATTTAAGTTTTGAGAGTGCTCGCACATTTATTTGGTGGCCACTCTAACAGCCTTGCTCTTGGTCAAACTACCAATTGTATTAATATTAATATTACACAGTAAGATTGGACATCCTCTATTAAGGGTCTTAAAGTAGCTGTCAAGGAGTTCTAGTGGCAGTGGTAACTCTCTTATAGTTTGGGCAAAAGAGGGGATAGCTAGTTAACCTGTGCCAGCCTTTCCCAGGTGCATGTGTGTTTTGTATATCAAATCTCCAAGAGTGAGTGTGTCAGCTGCTTGGGCAGGGACATGAAGCACTGGTTAGACAGAGAGAGTGTTGGATGACTTGGCTTGGAACCCTGGCAAAGGACTCAACTCTATAGCTGTGCCAGTGGAAGTCTTATTGGGGGATCTGGAGAAAGAGTGCAGAGCCAGTCCTAGAGAGAATGTGTTTCCAGTGTGCTCTTAAGGGAAATCACATGATGCAGAGAGCTGTATGTGGAAATACTGTATGTGTGCCTGTTATCCTGAAAGTGAATGCCACCCCCACACAGGTGCCAGTGGCGAGGATTGAGGCTCCTTGATTACTGGCCCAGAGGTGGGATATCTACATCACATATTGGTTGGCAGTGGTGGGTCATCCCAGGGCCATCAGAAGAGATGGAAGTCAGTTCCCATTGCATTACCAGGGGCATGGCTACTTAATTTTGGATTTCTTCCCTGATGTGTGATGTAAAGTGTCTATTTCCTTGAAAGAATTAACTAAAATAGATTAAACTGTAGATGAAACTATTCACTCAAATTAGTAACAGCTGTCTCCAGAAATGCAGCTTGGAAGGAGAAAAATGTGCATATTATTCCAGACACTAAGAGAAGTCACAGATAATAGAGGGGCTATTAAATAGACTATTCAGCATCACCGTGGCGCTTATCATAAGGTAACATCTCAGCTGAAAACAGTAGAAGATGAAAATAAAATATTTCCTCATATATGAAAACTGCAGGAAGACAGGATGATGTGAGTGAAATGATGGATTCATGAACAAAAAGTTCAGATTTATGGTTTGGGAAGTCATTCTAGAAAAATAAATGTGAGGAAACTGGGCATGTTGGAAACATATCATCATAGGAGGTTAATAGGATATCGACCCAGAGGTCATTTCAAGCCTAGCTCTTTCATCCCAATAATACCATACTTTAGTCAATATACAGGATTTCATTTAATAATGACTGCCTATGTCCAGGAGGGTTTTAGGCAATATTCCTGGTAAGAATTTATGGTGCCACATTCACTTGTTCAGATTCCTTTGTAATAGTGTCATAGAGGTGCACTGCTTCACATGAATTGGCAGCCTATTCCAAAGACACAGCAGTCACTGGGAGACAAATATGTCCCTCTAGCATGTCCTATTCAAGTTGCATGCCATGTTTAGGTTCCTGGAATGGGTAGCTCTAGTCCCATTTGATTTACGGATGTGCAGCAAATTCATTAGGTTTGCATCAGAGATTGTTCTGTAAGCCAGGCAAAAGTCTCCCCTAAAAAGTCTATATGATACTGAGTATAGTGACAGGGACTTTATTCGGTCTGTGTAAGGCATGTGCTAGAGTCCCTTGATCTTCTTAGTTAGAAACCTCTGAGGTCTTTCCAATTGCTACAGGTGCTTTGTTTGGTACATGCTGAAAGCGGTGTTATACTCAATTATGGCCTAATTAGTGATGCATATAGAGGAGTTATAACCTCCTTTGCTCTATAGGCGATGCGTTTGCTAATCAAATGTACTGTGTAGAATGCCTTCCTTACTACAGTAGACACATCGTGGTCAAAGTTAAGGTGATGGTCTACTTGTGATCCCAGATCTCTTACCACTTCGTAGGTACATAGGGTATTGTTGTTAATTCGATAGTGTGAAGGGACATTGTTTTTACCAAAAGGAATGATGATGCATTTCTTTGCATTCAGTTTGAGACCGTGACTAAGACACCAGTCGTTTGTCTGTGTAAGACCCTCCTGAAGTATACTGACATCATTTTTGGATTCAATAATTGCACCCAGTTTGCAGTCGTCTGCAAACTTGTTCAGCCCCAGCCCCTTAGTTTTGGCCTGAACTTCTGAGAAGTATATACACCAAATGGTAGGGGGCCCAGCACTGACCCTTGTGGCACCCTACTGGTGACACATCTGCTGAAATGTGGCGTCACCCACTTTGATAGTGTGTGACTAGTTTGTGAGCCATTTGGCAACCCATCTTACAACAAAGTGGTTCACATTAAGTTTGTTAAGTTTATCGGTAATGCCTGAGTGTGGGATTGTATCAAAGGCCTTTGCCAAGTCGAGGTATGCTGTGTGCACAAATTTGCCCTTGTCAATGGCCAAGGTCACATTTTTGAAGGATTTGCCCTTGATGAAGCCAAATTGGGTGGTATCCAGGGTTTGGAGGTTGCCTATGTCTTTATTTATGAGGTCCATGATGATATACATTCCATGCCTTTATAGATCAGATTGGTCAGATTTATGGGTCTATAATTTCCTGGGTCTGTTGTTAAGCCACTTTCGTGGAGGGGAATAACTGTTGCTGTTCTCCATTCTGCAGGAACAGAGCCTGTGGTTAGGCTGTGACTGAATAGGGTACTTAATGGTGACGCTAGTTCATGTTTTTGTTTGTTTAGAAGATAGCCTGGATGCCATCTGGTCCGATAGAGGCTGTTTTTTGCTTTGGACAAGGGTTTAATGACCTGCTCTTCAGATATGTAGCATGTGGGGGCATTGGGGCCAATGTTTGTGTTAAGTGTGTAGGGGATAAGGGAGTGAAAAATTTTCACCAAATCTGTCTGCTAGCAGGTTGGATATCTCTGTGGGATCAGTGTGTGTGATACCGTTAGTCGCTAGTTCAGCACATGCATGTGTCCTACATTTTATTTATTTCTTTATTTATTACATTTGTTTACCGGGAAGGTCCACTGGGCCTAGGTGAGCCCATTTTCAGTGGAGGCCCGGGGAGAAAAGCTCCACATACAATTAACAAGTTGATACAAATACAAACACAAATACAATTACATAAAGAGCTATTGGGGAATACAGTAACAAGCGTGGACATACAATTAACAAGTCAGATTTGAATACATTTCAGAACTAACAGGTATTATGCAGTAACCAGCTTGGATATAGTGTCAAAGAAAATACTTCAAAAGACCAAAAGCATAAGGTTCAGTTCAGGTATCTTTATTCTTGTGCAAGGAGACAAAAAATGCAGTTACAGAGTTTGTCTGACTAAAATCAGGAAGTGTCACAATTATTATACCTTTCTTTCAAGGCATTGCCCACTACAGCTGACGTAGCAGACCACCAGTTCACAATTCTGTTACTTTACAGATGTTTCTCACATTTCTAGCTGACTCTTCAAAGTTTAAAAAAAGATTTTTCAGTAAACAGGATGGCCTTGATGA
Organism: Protopterus annectens; assembly: GCF_019279795.1. Taxonomy (NCBI): domain Eukaryota; kingdom Metazoa; phylum Chordata; order Ceratodontiformes; family Protopteridae; genus Protopterus; species Protopterus annectens. The sequence continues at coordinate 1,537,800,653 of NC_056728.1, read as the reverse complement.
CCACCGGTCAATTATAACTTTCTTGCTATGTGATGTTACAAGTCTAGGTACTATGGCTAATTCAAGCACAATGCAAGTACAGATTTCTGAAGCAGTTCATTGTTTATAGTATCTAACTTTCTTGCAGCTTGTGCACTTTTTCATTAGCACGAACAGAGCTTATTGTCCATAATGAATGGATCTACAGAAATTATTATTATTCTCCATTTAATTTCCTGACCTAGCAGAAAATCACATGCTTTCCAGTACATTTCCAAGGCATAAACATGTATTTTGCTGTGCTAGCAAACTAGGTCAGAGTGCATCTTGCAGTGTCAGAAAGCACAATTTCAGAAAAGCATGTTTTCAGTTTCAAATAGAACTAATGCTGCATATAGAATAAAAACACGTTAATCTTCCCTTATTTAAAATAAGCATTACACACATATGTTATTACATATTTTTCTAACATATAGTATGAGCGGAAAGGTTCAGGTTTTATATATATATATATATATATATATATATATATATATATATATATATATATATATATATATATATATATATATATATATGTGTGTATGTATACATATATATATATATATATATATATATATATATATATATATATATATATATATATATATATATATATACATACACATAATAACCATTTACATTATGTAACGTATTTAGCATTGTTAAAGGATTATATGCAAAGAGTTAGCCAGGTAAGATTTTAACGACTGCTGAAGGTTTATACAAAATGAGATGACAGTTTTACATTTTTTAGCTGTTAGAGATTAGAGGCAAAAGAACAGGATGATTGTCAAGGCAGAGTAATTGCTGCAATGGTTAGTAATGGTGAGAAGTAGAGAGAAGGCGGTGTAAGATGGATTGAGGTAAAGTAAACAAGTAAGGAAAGAGGGGTTCAGATTATAGACAGGGTTAGTTGGCACACCAGCAGGCCAGAAAGAAGTGGGTTAGAGTAGGAGGAGCAATTTTAGAGAGAGCTATTTTGGCATGAGCATAGCCAGCCAGAGGAGAGATGTTGTCTAAGAGACGTCTTAAAGAGAGCAGGGTTACATATGGAAGTGACTGAAGATGGGAGGGTGTTCCAAAGTTTAGAGACAGTAAAAGAATAGAGCATTTGACCAGCTGGGAGGCTGTTTTTTTTTTTACTTTGAACAGTGTTTTGTTTTCCGATCTGAGAGGTCTGTTAAGGTGATACAAAGACAGTAAGGAGGAAAGAAAAGGGCATGCTGATGGTTTATATATAATTTTATGTGCAATAGTTAACTGTAGGTAGTTGAGATAAATGGTAGTTCAATCCAGTTTAGTTGCCATAAAGAGGAACAGTGGTGTGCTGAGAATTTTGCATTTGTTGCAAATTTGGCAACCTTATTGTAACATGAGTCAAGTTTGGTTTTCAGAGAGGACTAGATATTGGTGAGGATAGGGGCACCATACAGTAGGGATGGTAGTAGCAATGCTGAGACTAGAGCCTTTTTTGCAATGAGGTTAAGGAAATAGTTGTGTCTATACAGAGTGCCAAGTTTCTGATGAGTTGTTTTGATGTTGCTGTGGATATGGAGGTCAAATGTCAGGTTTTCAGTTTTTTTAGGCTATGTACATAGCTGTAAAAGGTCTTATGGTTATCCTTGGCTGTGATTGCTAAGTGTTTCTCATAGTTACCCTTAGTGGATTTGACATGATGTTTTATTTGCCTGTTGAGGCTGAGGAGGGTGGTTTTCCATTGATTGGGCCTCGCCTCAACTTTCTTAGGCACCAACCTTTTGCCCTTGTTGTAAAATTTGTTGATACTGGATGTCTACCAGTGTGGCTTGTTTTTACATGGGGCTCTGACTTTGATCCTCTGTAGCACAGCCCAGTCTATACACTTATAAAAGTGATTGTACAGGGTTTTAGTGTAAGCTTTGGTATAGTTACCATTTCCAGCTGGGGGTGGGGCTTGGAATGCATTTATACCTTCCCCTAGGAGGGTATAATTTCCTTTGGTGAAGTTTTTGAGACTGCATTTCCCCTTTGTGTGTTCTGCTGTTAGTGCTAGTTCGAATGTGACTGACCTGTGGTCTGATTTAACTAATGAGGGCCTGACAGTTGCAGTGGTGCATCTGTTTGTTATGTTAGTGAGGACCAGATCTAGTATGTTTGCTCCTCTTGTTGGGGTTTGAACAATTTTTTCCAGGGCATTTGAGTTAATAAAGTCAAGGACCTTTTGCACTAGTGAGTTAGGGCTAGAGTAGGTTTCCCAGCTGATGGTGGGATAATTGAAATCTCCCATGACTAGAGTGTTTGATAATATTTGGATTGACTCAAGTTAGGTCAAGTAGGCCTCATGCACATCATGATCCATGGAAGTGGAACTATAAATAGCTATGACTTGATTGGGGGTCTTACAACAGTAATGTGAACCTTGACTAACTCCATGGAGTTGTCCAGCCTAACTTAGTCGGGAGGTGAATTTATTCCTAATATAGATAGAGACACTGCCTCCTTTGGTTCTCACATGTTCATTTTGAGGTCTGAAGGTGTGGAAGGCATTGTGGCCTTGCAAGGCTGTGGTACTCTCTAAGGCCTTAAACTAGGTTTCTGTGACTGCACAGACATCTACATCCTCCAGTGATAGAAGTGCTTCTGGTGTGTGCAGTTTTTGCTTTAAGCTCCTACCGTTTAGCAGCATAACCCTTATTTTGTTATGGTTGGCACTTTTCATGTTGACAATTTTGTTTTTGAGACCTTGCCTAAAAATACACTCTGGGGAAGGCAAGAGCCTTTGCCAGCAGCTGAAAGCCTAGTGGTGCCAGGTGCAAACTGTCTGTGGCAAAGCAGCAAGGTTTGTCGACCATATCATCCCAGGCTGACAGAAACTGGATTTCCTTTGAATGACACCAAAAACTAAGACAATTATTGAACTTTGTTCATTTTTTGTTTATACTGTGGCATCATTCTAGGTGAGGGTAATATGTTGCTCAAGGCTATGGATATACCTGCCTGGGACACATACCTGGAGAGCTTAATCATGTCACTCTTTACATAGTCTAGTGAGATACATCTCATGTTGTTCAGTCCAACATGAGCTATGACAGGGTCATAATTTATTTATTTAATTTTATTTTACATTTGTTTACCAGGAAAGTCTGACGGGGACCAGTCCGGATACAGATTTGCTGTATCCAGGACTGCTTGTAAGCTTCTGAACCCCCCCAAGCCTGTCTGTGTTGGAGGGAAGCCTTCTAGCTTATCAGTGGGAGCGGTAAGTACTAGGTAGCTATCTACCACAAGAGTGGTTTCTGGCCCAGAAATTGTAGTTTATTGGCCGTTTGGGCAGTTTTTACATCTCTTTCAACTTTCTGGTTTAAAAGGCCACCTTTGCACTTGTTTCCCACCTTTCCTGTAGCTAATCTAGTCCAAATACATATTTACTGTATCCAGGACTGTTTGTAAGCTTCTGAGCCCCCCAAGCCTTTCTGTGTTGGAGGGAAGCATTCTAGCTTATCAGTGGGAGTGGTAAGCACTAGGTAGCCTATCTACCACAAGATCCAGGTACAGATTCTTAGTTTTAGCACTTAAATCAGCACTTGTTCAGAACTTGTTAGCACTAAATAAGCTACAAATTACTACAGCACTCAACCTTCCTCTTTACCTAGAGGAAAACAGTTTTTGTACTTACTTTCCTCACTTGCTTAGAGAAAAACAGCTCTTATACTCACTTTCCTCACTTGTCTAGAGGAAAGTAGTTTTTTATTCAGGCATGTCCAAGGGTCAGCTCCCAGTGTTCTCTTCTGTCTATCTGATGAATCTGGGCATCTTGAGGCAATGTAGTAATTACCTCATGTACACAGACAACCCTCTCTTCCTGCAAGCCAACACCACAACCTGTGAGAGATGCACCTATCTAGCCAAACTGGAGGTAAAGCTCTCTCCAACCAAGACTGAACTTGACAGTCAACAGGAGAAGGCAAAGACTTGCACCACCCCACTCATCACATAGTCCCACTAAACCTACACCACCAAAATCTACACATAGAAAGACAAAAACATTTGCAGAGGCTCTCAATAATAATCTGCTCAAGCAACAGAGACATCCAAAGTAGAACCACAAGCAACCTCCACCCCCCCAACTCAACCCAAATGACACATAGCCCACAGACTCAGTGTGCCAATAAACCACAGCCCATAAGGCAAAACAACACTCACCAGGCTAAACAAAGAGAAGGTTACTGTCAGCTGCCTGCCTGGTGCCAGGATCCGCCATATAACCCATGCAATCAGGTCACTCCACAACAAATACAAATATGACTCTGTCATTGTCCATGTTGGTGTGAACAACCTGAGATGTACCTCCCTGGACTACATGAAAAGAGATATGGAAGAGCTCTCCAATCTTGTAGTCAATGCAGGTATGACCCTAGCCCTTAGTAGCATCCTATCATTGCCCAGAATGATAGCACAGTACAAGGAAAAAATGATTGATTTCAACAGTTGGATAAGCTAGTGGTGTCATTATAAGGGGATCCAGTATCTGTCTGCCTGGGATGACATGGTCGATAGACCACGATGCTTTGCCAAAGATGGCCTGTACCTGTCACCCCTAGGATTTCAGATACTGTCTAAGGCTCGTGCCGTCCCTATAGTGCCTTTTTAGGCAAGGTTCAAACGACAAATTCACAACCATAACAGGAACAGGCAAGCAAAAACTGAGGGTAATGCTACTCAATGCTAGAAGTCTAAATATCAAAATGCAATCACTCGAGGGACTCCTTAAAATGGAGACATTCAATATCTGTGCAGTGACTGAGACCTGGTTCAAGGCTCTAGAGAGCACCCCTGCATTACCAGGTTATAACTCATACCATACTTTTCAGCCATCTAACCTGGACCAGAACACCAAAGGCAAAGGTGTGTCCATATTCATTAAGGATATCCACACCTCCAGGCTAGTTTCGCAGCATAATGCATCCGAGGTTATCCAAGTGCAACTAACTTTGGGCAAAACTGCAATATAAATTGTAGCTTGCTACAGATCTCCCACCATGCCCCATGATTCCCACTCCTCTTTTCTTGATATACTGGAAAATATTAGGGTTCAACCAAACACCCAAATAATGGGTGATTTCAACTACCCCACCATTAACTGGGAAAACTACTCATGTACCAAATCCTTCACTCAACGCTTTTTGGAGTTCATAAATTCCAGTGCCCTGGATCAACTTATCCATACCCCCACCAGGGGCAACAATATCCTAGACCTAGTCATTACCAACATGAGTGGCCGGTGTTCCACACCTGAAGTCAACTCCCCGTTGGTCAGATCCGACCATAAGCTAATCACCCTAGATATCCCACCCCCACCCACCATTAAAGAAACCATGGTAAAAAATTTCTCTAAAGCCAACTTCATGCTTCTTAAGACAGAAGTGTCAAACTTCATGACACCCATGCAGATGGACAATACAGTTATGACTGCTGAATCCTACACAAATGCACTCTGTAAGCACTTACAGGAGTGCATGGATCATGCTATCCCAAACAGAACTAAGAAGCTATCCTCCAAAAAAAGGAAGCCAATCTGGTGGTCCCCTGCCATAAACAAACTCTACAACAGAAGAAAGAAACTGTTGCAAAAGAGAATAAAATCCCATGAGTGGAGGAGCTCCCTGGTGAGCCTCAGTAAGAAGCTGAGATCCCTTATAAGATTCTCCAAAGCTAGCTATAAAAACAAAATCACCACTGATTCTAAGGGCAACTACAAAGCATTCTATAGCTATGTCACGAATCTCAATGGTGACACCCAGATCTGCTCTGAGTTACAGCACAATGGCAGAAAAATTACAGAACAAACTGATATTGACAACATCCTGGCAGATAGGTTCATTGCTAACTTTACCCTTCTCTCACCCCTTAAGGGGCCCATATCTATACAGGAAGAATGCAGAGTCCCTGTAATCACATCTATGCAGGTAAAAGCTGCACTCTCTAAAACCAAAAACACAGCATCCATAGGACTGGGCAACATCCCAGGCTGCGTTGTACATGAAGTTCAGAATGAACTGGCTCCCCACCTAAGCACCATGTTCAATCATGGTCTCACGTCAGGCTTTGTGCCCACTGAATGGTGCACAGCAACAGTTATCCCACTCCAAAAAGGGGGAGCCACCACTGATCCTAGGAACTATCACCCTATTAGCCTGGCGAGCCTGGTCTGCAAGACCATGGAATGTATCATCATGGAACTCATAAACAAAGACATTGGTAACCTCCAAACTCTGGACCCCACCCAGTTCAGGTTTGTGAAAGGCAGATCATGCCTTCTAAATCTGATCAACTTCTTTGAGGCAGTCACTAAAGCTGTAAACGAGGGTAAGGTGGTTCACATAGCCTATCTTGACCTCGCCAAGGCTTTTGACACCATCCCCCATTCTGGAATTATAGCTAAACTCACTAAACTAGGTATAAATCCCTATGTCACAAGATGGGTTGCCAACACAGAACCCACACTGTAAAAGTTGCAGACTCCAAATCTGACTTCAAACCAGTGACAAGTTGAGTACCACAGGGTTCAGTCCTGGGACCTCTCTTGTTTGGTATCTACTTCTCTGAAGTACAGGCTAACACAGAAGGCCTCTGGCTAATGAAGTTCACAGATGACTGCAAACTAGGAGCCATAGTCAAGTCCCCAAATGATGTGGACATCCTACAGAAGGGCCTCACTGAGACAGATGCCTGGTGTCAGAGGCATGGCCTCAAGCTCAATGCCAACAAGTGCATTGTCATCCCCTTTGGTAAAAACTCTGAACCCATGAACTACCACATAAATGGCAGTCTACTTAATGCTGAATGTGTGATAAGAGACCTTGGGACCCAGGTGGACAGTAGTCTCTCCTTTGATAATCACTTTGCCATAGTAGTCAGGAAATCCTTCTACATGGCACACCTCATCACAAAAGGGTTCTCATCCAGGAAAAAAAGAGGTCAATGTTCCCCTCTACTCGGCACTCATTAGACCCAGTATAGAGTAGAACACCCCTTTTGGAATGTACCTCACAAGACATCTGCAGCAGCTGGAAAGTCCACATAAGTACCTCACAAAGAGGATTACTGGCCTCAAACAGATGCCCTACACTGACCATCTCAAAAAACACCAGCTTTACTCTGTAGCATATCGCTTACACTGAGGAGATCTCTGCCAAACATATAAAGCTATGTTAAACCCAGAGCTGTTAGACATGCTACACCTAAAGAAATCCCAATCCCTCCGAGCTACACACTCTAGGGACATAAATCTTGTCACCACAATAAACAGGACATGCTAGAGGGATAGATTCCTGTCCCGGAGACTTCCTGTACTCTGGAACAAGCTACCCATCTATGTCAAGCAGAGTTCCTCATTAGCACTCTTCAAGAAAAATCTTGATGAGTGGATGGAAAATAGGAAATACACCCCAGGGATCACTTCTGTGGCTCTGCTCGACAGGGGCACAGGAAATTAACTTTCTTGGGTGGCGTAAGCCAGGGAACCTTGTTGGCTAGGCTTACTTAGGCCATTGGGCCGATAGCCTAGTAGCTACTTATGAACCTATGAACCTATGGATAAGACCCATTTTCAGCAGAGGCCCGGGCAGAAAAGCTCCACATATAGAGATTATACAAAACTTATACAAGAAATTATACAAAAAATATACAAGACATACAGTGCACCAGAAATTACATTCTATGCTATTATAGCTAAAATTTGTATCATGCAATCATCTGATATAATTCCTTATTGTAGTGTAGAAACTGTGGCTTCTCAAAGTAAGCTAAGAAAGGATTTATAAGGGGGAAATTGGATAGAAAAGGATGAGGTTAGAGATTATCTAGACAATGAGAGGGAGCATAGATTATGAGGTGGTCAGGGAAGAAGAAAACATGTGACCAGAAACAATTAAAACTAGCTAGCCAGGAGTAGTACAGGAACAAAGACAGGTGTCATTAAGATAATTTTTAAGAATCATTTTGAATTGGTTGGTATTTGTGTTGGTTCTGATGCTGTGAGGTAATGAATTTCACCTTGTTGCTACATGATGAGAAGATTGGGAGTCTCCTGCTATATTACTGGATTTGGACACTTGCAATAGAGATTTATTTCTTGTCTGAAGACTTTGATTTGTGGTATGGGGTTGGAGAATATTTAGAAGGGCAGGATTTTTTTTCAGGTTAATATACCAATTTGTGTGCTAAGATTAACTGGTCATAGGATAGAAGTTGTGGGAGTTCTAACCAGGAGAGTTTTTTTTAAGGAGTGACAGTGGTGGGTAGAATGATACTTGTTGGCGGGAGACCTGAGTACATGCATGATCTTATGAATCCTGGCACCAGACAGGCAGCTGAACATGACTTTCTCCTTATCTAACCTGATGAGTGAGACATCTGTGTGTCTCATTATGGTGTCTCCAATGACAAGAAAATGTAGTTTTTGAGTGTTACGCCTTAAGGGCTTGGTAGGTGAGACACTGTGCTGTGGGAACTGTGCTAGTTGTAGGTGTCTTTTGTTTTGGAGGTCTCTAGTGTTTCAGTCAGTTTTTTGGAGAACCTCCGCGTATGTTGATTTATGCGTTGGATGCATACTGTGTGTATGAAAAGTGATACTATGTGCATGAGTAGTGGTGGGTAAGTTGGCAGCCACTTCAGTGTTACTGTTTCGAGTGTGAGGGAAAATTCTTGGTGTAGATACATCTCTCTCACTCTGTACTAGAGTGAGTTATTAGTAGAGGGTTGTTAGTGTACATGAGGCAGTTGCTACACTACCTCAGGAGACCCAAGTCAACAAGGCTGGCAGGAAAAACAAGGGAAGTCCAACTGTCCATAATGCTAAGTTTTAAGAACTGTTATCACAAAGGGGGTGCTTTCCAGACTGATCTAGGAGGTGCTCTGTAGATGGGTATTTCTGATTGGGTTTTTGGTTGTTGGTTTAATAGGTCCCAGCTAAATAACAATACTTCTTAGACCAGTGATGTAGTAAAGATGAGGACTACACTAATGTACTACAGCCGTATCTAAGGGAAAATTGTCAAAATTATCTGTCTGGCTTTGGAGCACAATTGCGTGGCAGTGCAAGCTTCTGTGCAACATGCAAACAAGCAGAAACCCACTCAAAAGTGGGGTTTAAATACTAGAAGCTAAAAACATAAAAGAAAAAAAAAATTAAAAACTCAAAAGAACCAACAAAGGTGCTTCCTCAAAGCCCTAGACCAATCACCCTTCACCAGACTAGTTCCAATCAGCACACTTCTCTCACAAGGGTGTAGAAGGGCTCCTTCCAATCACAGATGTCTTGGAAAATGTGCTCAGAATACAACAGCCACTACAAACAGACCCAGATGCAGCAAACCTGTATCTGGACTATGCTACAGCTACTAGTTACACTAATTTTGATGAGAAACACTAAAAAAATATTTTAAGCAGCAGAAAAACAGCAAGGAATACACTAAAGAATGTTTTAAACAGCAAACAAATCAGTTATTTAAAACACTACTTGGCAGGAAAACAGACCAAACAGAACAGATACTTTGCAAACAGTGAAAAGTAGCAACAATTACTTTGCAAACAGTGAAAGTAGAAGAAGGAAAAGCTTTGCAACAGTGACATGCTGTAAAAAAATTAAGGGTCATCCTAAAAGAAATCATAAGAAAGGAACTAGAGGCTTCACTACAGCTACAGTTATTGGTGCATTGCTGCATCAATTTCAAACAGAGGTTCAAGTTCTGAGAATAACTTAGCAGGTTGATGTGGAGTCCAGAAGAGGGTGGCTACCTAACCTGCAGGTGGTCTGACTCCTTGTGCCTAATAAGTAAGAACTGGGGCCTAGAGTGGTTACATTTTCTTTAAAACAGTGGTGTAAGATGGAAGAAAGGAAAATAAATATGATTTGAATGTTATGTGTGTTATGCAGATTCTTCCTGTATTAAAATGCTCTTGTTTATAATACAACATATTTCCATGGAAAGTACTGCTGAAGAGATAGCAGAGGACAGCGTTATGGCCAAAATGGATCATATGCTTGGTATGTTAAGTGCTATGGCTGAATTAACTATGCATACTGAAAAGTTTGTACTAGATTGTGTCAGATGTGCAGAGCTGAAAGATGAGTTTGCTTGCGTCAGAATGACCATGACAGTTGATGTAGTAACCACTGCAGAGCACACCGCGCGCGCACACACACACACACACACACACACACACACACACACACACACACACACACACACACACACACACACACACACACACACACACACACACACACACACACACACACACACATGGGGTATGTATGTTGTACAGTGTAGAGAGTGGAGTGGAATATCTAGAAACATGTCTGACACTTGGACAATAGTGCCTGACATGAAAATGTGGGACTTACATAAGGGTGTAAAGGAAGGGGGGGGGTCACTGTTGCCTTTGTGGTTGCTCTGCAAGCCAGACTGCCAGAAAACCTAGAGATATATTTTCCCCATAGATAAAGCTCACAAAGTGGAGACAGCAGACCATCTGGTCAGGGATACCTGTCATTTAATTTAATTAATTATAAAGTTCCCTCAGTATAAAGCAAGGCAGTGGTTGTTGACTCATGAATAAACCATGCTCAAATGAACAGATAACTGGCAATGGAGGTGGAAAGAGTGAGGCTAATGGAAAATCTTTCCCTACTGTTGTGCAAGTGAAGAAAGGTGTTGGGAGAAATTGTCTATTGCCTTAATCAAACAGTGACTGTAAAATGGAATGGTTGAAGAAGATGGACTTTTCCCACTGTGGTAAATGCTGAAGACTTCATGATTTGGAGGGGAAAGAGGGAGTTCTAATATGCTCCAGCTTTATATGGTGGGACAGAGTAGATGTTATAAAGAGTGAGAAGGACGAGAGTTAAGCAGATGGATTACCCAACTAAATCCCCAGAACAGTGAGTAGGGAAAGAAGCTGTGGTCATGCATACATTCCCCTGATCCAGTCTCAGACAGGAAATAGGGTATCTGACAGAACTGTGTGAGTTAACTAGACAATAGACAAAGTGCAATTACTTACAGGGAGAAATGAGCCCTTAGAGTAACAACAGGTGGCTAAGGGTGCAAACAAAGTACAGCTGTATATCAAACTGCCTAGAGGGGTGGAATGAAATGCAGGACCCATTACAGTCTGAAGGAAGAGCAAAGGTGAAAAGATGCCTAGGGATGCTGAAGTAAAAAAACAAACAAAAAAAAAAAATAAAAAGCAGCAAAGAGTGATCATGGTAGTGATGTCTCTGATGACATTCCTTGGGGTATCTACATTTAAGGAAGAGGCTTAAAAGGAAGCAAAGGCATATGGGTAGGAGGAAGCTAAAATGTGAGACGGATGAAATTAAACAGAAGCAATGAATACTTAAGGGAAGCAAGGATGGTCAGGGAAATGGTGAAATGGTTGCTGCATATAATCTGATGAATGCACTGATGCTTTTCTATACTGCACTAGTGAGAACAATGGAAGCTTGTAAATGAATGAGGAAGAATGAAGATGAACGATGAAGACATAACAATTCCTAATGGAAGAGGCAGACTGTTGAAGTCGTGGAGCAATGATTCAAAGATAAGTGCTTTTGCTCATTTGACTGTATGGATACTGGCCCTTAGGATGAACAAAAGAAAGACTGATTACCATAGTCAATATTATTATTAATAATAATAATACTAAAATGTCTTTGTATTCAAATATTAATTAAATTGTACTTTTACATGTTTTTGAATATGTTGTGCATGGGATATGGGCAATTTCATTTTGTAACTCCATTCTTATCTGTATATGTTTATATATCTGTAAAAATAGAAATATATGGGTGGATATATTTTTTGATTGTGGTTCTGCACTTTTCTGTATATATCAAAATGATGCAGCTGCAGTATTTTTTTAAGATCAGTACAGAATGATCATATATAGTCTTTTCCTAACATGGAGCATAGTGCAGAAAATATAACTTGATTGATGATTGTGTGGGGGAGTGAATTAGGAGAGAGTTTATGACAAGATCAGGGCAGTACTGAACAACAGAAAGAAGAAGGCAGCACTTAAAATGTTTGAAAGATACAGTAATGAAACAGCAGTGGAACTACAATCAGACGTTATTAGCTGGAGGCATGTGAGAGAGGGGGGAGAACTTTTGTAAAACATCTGGGGTAGAAATTGTAACATGACGGTGTGTGATCAAATGGCATACATACCTGTAGAGGTTTTGTTTTATTTTTTCTCTTTTTGTGTTTTTCTCTTTTACAGGACCTGGAAAAGAAGACAAGAAAAATCCCAAGTAATGGATGTGAATCCTCTGAACTGATGAAGACAGCGACTGAATGTTAAAGGCACAAAGACAGCTCTGTATTAGTAGAATGAAGAGCCTAAATGACAATTCTTAGTACTTACACGTGCTCTGTAATGTTCTATTTTTGCTTTCTGTGTACTGTGTGATCTCATTCTCAGTGTTTATCTAAAGAGGGTATTGGGATGGGATCACTGACATGTAGGAGGGCAGGTCCCGAGACAATAAGATTGAAGATTAGGGTAGGTTAGAAGAAGAGTAAATTATAAAAGGGGAGTGATATAGCTAGATCTGAGGGCAGGTTTGGACTCAGTACTTGTGCAGGAAATTGATTAAGGAGAGATGTGCCTAAGTATACTACAGTCTGGGTGGATATTTTTCACACTGCATACCAAAAAGCATTGAGGCCTAGCTCCAGTGGAGTGGCTGGCTGTTAAGCGAGGGGTGGGAGAGAAATAATATTGTCAACATGAAATGTAAGGAGTTAAATAACCATACTGGTAAGATGGTGGGGGGGGGGCTGTTATAGGAAATGTGACTTAAGGTGGAAGATGGCAGATTGAATAGAAAGGTTTTAATAGGGTAGGGGAGATAAGAAGCTCAGGAGGAGGAAGAAGACTGCAGTTATTTTACAACAAGGGCAATGGGAAGAGAATGGGAGGGGGTGTAGAGAGATGATGTGGAAAGACAGGTGTTAAGTTATGGATACAATTACGTGATAAAAATCTCAAAATTCACTCACAGTCAGCTCTATACTCACTTAGATAAATGCACAGATTAGCAGTCCTAACCAAAGCAAAATGCAATGGGAAATTTAAAAAAAAACATTGTGGTGGTCCACAAACAGATCTCCTTCAGAAGTTCAAAGTTTCAAAACTTCAAGCTTAAAATGGCCAAGACAATAAGGTGGAAGCTTAGAAACCTCAAATGATTTGAATGGAGATTGCCGTACAGTGAAGAACAGGGTATTTACCATTTTCCTCCCTGTAGTGCAATCTCAGACTTGGTATATGTATTTAGCAGGGGGTGTGGGGGTGCAGGGGCCTTGCCCCTTGCAAAAAAGTAAAAAAAAAAGTTTTTTGTTTTTATTTTTTTATTTCATTTTCGAATTTTCAGAACTTCAGTCTTCTGGTCTCAGCCATTTGAAGTTTTGAAACTTTGAGCTTTAGAAGTGGATCCCCACAAACATAAATAAACTTTAAAACAAGACAAGAGGACTCCTTAAATTATACAGCAGACCCAAAGCTCATCATAGCGAGGATAGTATAAAAAGTCATTACCAGGGAAGTTTAAAGTCTATTTGGACTACTGAAGTAACTCATGAATTTAGGCTGGCTTCTGAAGTTAAGGGTGACTACAAGTTCTTCTGTATTAGGAAACTAAGGAACAATACCCAACAATGCTGAGAACCTATCCTAAATAGGACCACTGACTGTGATCAAAAAGACATTGCTAGTATACTAGAAAACAAGTTTAGTGCAAACATCACCCCCTAAACATCTATCTGAATTCCACATATCGTAGAATCTTTTACTCTCCCTAGCTGTCCCAAGGAACATATTCTGAAGATCTATCAAAGACCAAAAATATTTCTTTCATGGGACCTGGCAACATACCTGGATGCTTAATAAATGGTACCAAACATGCGTTCACTGAAGCTCTTCTCAAATTGCTTAACCTAAGCTTAGTCATGGGATTTGTTCCTCAGTTATTGCACGTCACAGTGTTGGTGCCCTTCCAAATAGGTGGTCCTACTATAGATCCCAGTAACTATAGACCCATCAGATTTATGAGCATGCTTTGCTCAACTATGCAGCATATCAGAACTAATCTCACCTCATTAATCTAGACCCATCAGCAGTTCAGCTTCATAACAAGGAGATCCTGCCTATTTAACCTGGTTAGCCTCTTTGTGAGGGTTACACAGGCTGTTGACAGTGGTCATGCTATTTATACAGCATATCTTGACCTGGCAAATATTTTGACACAATACCCCAGTTTCATTATGCAGTGCCTCCTTCATCTCTAGAGTAAGCTAATCTCACAGGTTAAGCAGTGCAATACATCACCATCAGCCTTCAAACAGAACCGGGGTGACTGGATTGGTAAGCCAGAGGGAGGGTATTTGCAAGTTGATGTTATCTTAAAACTATGAATGAATCTAGTGAGTCATCATAACACAATTGTTCTGCCACAGTTGCTGTTTCAGCTAATGTCTTCATTTTTTTCTGCCATCAATCCATTTCTATAACCTTGCTAAAGCCATGTGGCAACACTTATGCCAGATCTTTTTGTTAGTCACCAAAAAGTATAATTTTAGTTAACCTCATGACATAGTGCAAGCAAAGAACATATTCAATCTTTTCAAGCAATGTATTCCAGCTATGGAGCCTCAACTCCTTTTGAAAAGTGTCACAGGGTCCTTAACGTTCACTTCTGGTACGATATCTTATATAGATGGGACCTCAATAAAACATTTCATCTGAAGGACAGACTTTCAATGAGACGAGAATCACAAAAGTGAAAATATCTCTTATTGGATCTGCAAGCCTCCTCAAAGGAAAACCATTATCTCTAACTAGTGTAAAACACACAGGTCCTGGACAACTACATATTCTGGTCATCCATTTAGGACCATAACTGCAGTTTTCACAGTAGCTTTCATTTCCGGGTGCAAAACCTCTCAACTGGTTACATTTATTAACAACCTACTTCTGCCACTGATGTTTTTTTTTTGTACTTTCTCAGTGTAGGGAAAGCACATTAAATATATATCTCAGGTTTCTTGTCAAACATTTTCAGGGACACTAACATGTATTCACTTTAGATGTAATTATATAGATAAACAAAATGATGACAGTCTTGTTTCCATAGTTTCACCTTTCTTTTTCTTCATTCTCTGCTTCAAATTCTGTACAGGTGTCTCTGCCAGATCATTATAGGAACCATGAACAGGAATGTCTGTTACCTGATGCACTCCATTTTCCATCATAAAGTCTACAATTCCCACATCAAAGAAACAAGATCAGTTATGCAAGACCTACGTTTCTGGGACACAGCGTATACTAAAGTTTGTATTACTTTCTCAGTGGCTGTTTGTGGAGAAGAAATCAAAACAAATCCACCCATTCATTTTGACTGAGATTCTGTTTAAATGAAACATTTTTCAAGGAATTGACCAAAATATAAAGATGCACTGAATGCTAACTAGAAACTGTATGTATGAGCTGGCTGTACTGTTCAGACGTTTTCGGATGAGCTTGATGTGACATTTCATTTTCAGTAGTACCTTACAGAGAAATTGTTACTCTAAATACCCACAGTGCCACCCATCATTGACACTGGAAGATAGTTTTCTGGGATAACATGACGTTAACAGTGGCTCAGTTATTATATGCCATATGTTTTATGAACTTATGGATATCTTTAGCAGACCTAAGTTTAATTTGATCAGTATAGACTGGAGCATTGTCCACGGCATTTGACTAGATGTGTTCAGCTCTGTAGATTATTCTGGAACAGGTATACAATGTATCAGCATTTGAATTACACCTACCTCACTGTTTCCCACTTTGCAACAGTTTTCTTCAATAAACAAAGCAATCAGTAGCAAAACTGACAAAATTATATATATAGTAAAACATAGCCATGTGGATATCTGTGAAGTCTTTGTATTCCACAATTGGTTACCAGTCCTTCCTTCTTCTGTTCTTAATACATTTTCTCAGCAGACATCAGCGAATGAAATGTAGAACTAAAGGGTATGCCATGGCTGTCAGACATTACATGTTGAAGCACAATTACTTCTGCATAATATGAGGTACGACTGGAAAAGATCAGCTTACTATCAGCTTCATAGTAAACATGCACATCAGGACACTGTACTCTTTTTTTACTTCCTATATCCATATTATATCTTTGCATGACAAGTGATGCTAAGGATTTAGCAAAGATGCCTGGTTTAGTAACAAGCTATAATAGTACTTATATGTACCCAAATATGCATTCAGTTTGGTAACATTTGTAGAAGATGAAGCCTTTGTGATTGATTTTAGTTTCATTTCTGCAGGGCATAACTCACACATCTATGCACATTCCAAGCAGTGTAAGTCTGATTAAGAAAGGAGGGGGTTCTTTTTCATAAAGAGAAAAATGCATCCTTTCTTCCCATTTCTACAATAGTCTAGTGGCATAACTCCAGTAACTTGGCTATCATCAGGATAAACAAACTTTGCAACAAACTTCTTACAGTCATCTGAAATGCAAGATGACACCTGAAAAGGGAAACAGTTGCATGCAAATATTCCCACTTACTTTACATTTATTTTTTATTATTTCTATGATTTATTTTACTACATTTCTATTAAATTTGTGTTATTGTAGTAGTTTGAGGCACTATACATAGGTTTAGAGGTTTGTTTGTCAAACTTATGACTTGTTGCCTTTCAATAAACTTGACTAAAGACCGCTATATAAATATCAATAATAGAAACAATTAATATATGCTGACTCACATACATAGTAGAGTGCTTGTGTGCGATACACTGTACCTCTAAATGTGAACAAATACCGATTCACACGTTACATCTCCTTATTCTCCCTTCTTGATTCACTTCCTTACTTCTATCAATTCCTCTGCCCCGGCTTTCTCTCCAAATACACTATAAGCTTGTTTTTCTCTTTGCAATTCCTGTTTGTATTATACTAACTTATTTTTAATTTCTCTATAAATTGGCTAAAATTTCTCTAACTATTAAATCATTGTCATATAATTGTATCTATTTTAACCAATGGTTTCATATTATGTCTAATTTATTATAATTATGTAAACTGTATTTGCTTTTTACATTACTTTTAAAAACTGTAAAATTATTGCTTGGGCTCCTATCCAGTCAGACTTTTCTGGTAATCAAATATAAATAGATAAATAAATAAATAACTACACACACACACACACACACACACACACACACACACACACACACACACACACACACACATGTTATGTGTATGTGTGCATGTGTGTGTGTGTGTGTGTGTGTGTGTGTGTGTGTGTGTATGTATGTATGTGTATATATATATATATATATATATATATATATATATATATATATATATGGATCTACAACGTAGTATCGAAATTCCAAAATGCTGAAGACCAAAACAATGAGACGAGAATCACGAAAGTTAAAATGCCTAACCGTGTAAGTTTTCCCAAGGCAAGTAAACATTTGTCCAACACCACATTAAAGCACAACACACTAAAACCCACCTGGTCTATATTAGATAATTGAACTTTTGAAAGTTTGACTGTCATATGATCGACACCATATGATCGAACTTTCAAAAGTTCGAATATCTAATTAAAAAAAAATAAACTCCACA
Source organism: Protopterus annectens (assembly GCF_019279795.1). Taxonomy (NCBI): domain Eukaryota; kingdom Metazoa; phylum Chordata; order Ceratodontiformes; family Protopteridae; genus Protopterus; species Protopterus annectens. Next base: position 1,537,782,940 of record NC_056728.1, on the reverse strand, counting down.
AAACACCTACCTGAATATTTTAGGCAGGTGGGGCAAGCCCCCATGCATACCCAAACCCCCCGCTCTTTAAATATACCAAGTCCAGGTTTGCACTACAGTGCAGAAAAGGGAAATCTTCCCATTCCGCACTGTACGGAGATCTCTCTTACAATGTTTGAACATTCAAAAATCCAATCATATGGTGTCAACCATATGCCACTTGAAATTTTGAATGTTTGAACATTCAATATAGATCCACCCACCTAGGTAGGGGGCTATACCCCTACACTTCTAATATGGGGGGCTGCACCTCCCACATCCCCTCTAACTATATATACCAACTCTGGGTTCACACTGCAGTTGGAAAAATGGCAAGATTCTGCACACTGGGCAAGTGTTTACTTGCTCTGGGAAAACTTACGGGGTCCAGCATTTTAACTTTAGTGATTCTCATCTTGGCATTTTGGTCTGCGGTATTTTGGAATTTCACTATTCTGAAGCAGACCCATATATATATATATATATATATATATATATATATATATATATATATATATATATATATATATGTGGGTCTACTTCACATGCTCGACTTTCATATGGTCGAAACCATATGATTGAACATTTGAATGTTCGAAAATGTGAAAAAAAAAAGAAATAAACAAAAAAATAAAATAAACAGTGCTAGCAGGGGGACACATCCCCTGCTATTTAAATATACCAATTCCGAGATCACACTACATTGCAGTAAAGGGAAATCTTTCCATTCTGTGCACTATGGAGATCCCCATTTAGACCGGTCAAGCTTTTAAAAGTTTGATCATATGGTCTCGGCCATATGAAAGTCAAGCCTTTAAAGTTGGTGCACGTAATCACGGCTTGCAGAAGTGCAGAACACTGAAACTGTCATGGATGAGAACATATTCAACAAACAGAACCCAGCACTAGTTTACTGTGTTGTAAATGATAGTTGTATTGAGCAAAATAAGGTTCGACCCATATTTCTTTATCTGGCTTATTAATCCTCTATTACAATGGCTTCGGGCAGCCATGACAACAAACAAACCGGTTTCACCCAATAGACGTCCTCAGTGCTTACATGCCCGGATTCACTTACAACACATTCATATACGTTTTTTCAAAACTTTTTTAAAGTGACAGATCCTTTTACAACAAAATACATGTGAACATGCACCTCTGTGTTTAGAGGCTGACTGAACTAAAGAGCTTAGCACGTTATTGAAAAATAAAATAAAAATAAAACTCATCCTATTCTGATTGACAATATTTGCCTACTAGGCATATTTAGAAACATAAGACACAAATAACTTATTAGAAATACTGTATATTAAAGATTCTCATTTAATCCTGGTTTATAAAGAGCTCCCAATTTTAGTATCCACATCTTCTCTTTTGAATCTAATATTTTATGTTTCTTTATTGTAGTAATGTTATCACCCAACACCTTATCTATCCCCACAAAAATGAAATGTGCACCTCTATGATCTACCTGGTGCTTATACAAAGCACTACGAGTTCTTTTGCAGTTTATATCACTAACATGAAGGGCAATCCTGTGTTTAAAAGGTCTGGAAGTCTGCCCAGTATAGAAAGCACCACACTTACATACTACCATATAGATGATCCAATCAGTATTACATGTTATTGAGACCCTAATATCATAGACTCTAGCGGTGTTGACAGATGTGAAGGACTTGGTTTAGATACTACCTTACAGTACACACAATTCCCACAGAATGTGGAGAATGTGCTTCCTCTCATACATTCTCTTTGTGTTGTTTTATTCATAAAGGAAGTCTTTTTATGTTTATTGAGATATTCTCCTAAATTCTTCCCCCTACGGTAACCAAAATTACAATGGTCGTCCACCATCTTTTCAAAAAAGGGATCATTTTTTAAAATCAACCAATGTTTCTCTACAATCTGTTTTATTTGGAATGTATTAGTACCATAGGTAGTGATGAATCTCAATTTATCCACTAATGTCCTTCCCATTATCTGTACTTAACAACTTATTTCTATCCTGTATTCTACCCTGTTCAAGGGCATTGGCGATCAGCGTACTATCATATCCTCTATGTATAAATCTATCATGCATATCTGCTGCCTCTTTTTCAAAATCTTGCTGTCTACTACAAAGGCGCTTTAATCTAACAAATTGTGCTTTTGGTATATTTTTGGCTATGTCTCTAGGGTGGCAACTTCTGGCTTCCAATATTGAGTTTTTTGTCAAAGGTTTCCTAAACATACTAGTTACTACTGTTCCATCAATCAATTTAGTAACATTAACATCTAAGAAATCAATATTGAATTGTTCTATTTTGCTAGTAAATTGTATCCCAAAAGTATTATTATTCAAATAATTGATTAATTCATACAATTTTTC